>NC_056737.1:39297363-39437034 GCF_019279795.1 Protopterus annectens
CAGAGATGCATTAGCTGCAATGAGGAAAGACCTCATTGTTGGCTAATTTGAATGAGTCTGTATTGCTTGGTGATTGCCAAAAGTGCCAATAAGCACTTTGCTGTGGTAATTATCACTAACGGTCCTTGTATCCTATTGCCACCGGCAACCCTCCTCATGTATTCCCTTATACACATTCACACATTCCAACACACACACCATACCTTTCATCTACCCACTTTCTGTTTGTCACAGGTGAATGTAGTCGGTCAGTAATGCCAGGCATTAGAGTTTACTATTTTTTAGTCTGTGTTCATAGGTTCATAGAGTTGTACTAGGCTAACTGCATTTGTGGGCCATTTTCAGCCTAGCCAATTACCCTATGTGAGAATCAAGCCCTGCACCTTGTGTTTGTAAGGTAAACACCTTAACCATTATGCCAACCTCCCATACAAATTCATAGCTAACTCCTGGGCTGGCTTTCTTAATAGGTCGTTCTAAGCCTAACCAATTTTCTTTCCCAAAGGTGAGAATCAAACTCTGTACCTTGTGATTTTAAGCCTAACCATTTACCCCATTTGAGAATCAAAACCTGCACCTTGTGTTTGTAAGGTAAACACCTTAACCATTATGCCAACCTCCCAACTGCTTTGCTGCAGAATCTATTGTTCTATTAACTTTTGTAAGTTTCAGTGGTGCCCAGTGTCCCCCTCCCATATTCTATTTACTACTTATATGTCTAGAGGGAGTTGAGAGGTATGGAATCCCAGCACTGTCATACACACGCACACTGAAACTCGCATCCTTGCCCTGCCTATCCTTTATGTAACCTCCCTTTTGTGACCATCCAGACAGACACACACATGTACACTCTGCCTCTTTGTCTTAACTGACACCACTCATATCTCTTAATACACTCAGACATGACCACGCACACACACCCCCAACAGTATCTGCCTGTTACACTCCCAGGCACTTACCTGTAACAGTTTTGAAACTCTCCTTTGGTACGTTGATTATAGATAACTCAGAGTGGAATATTATTTTTTTAGATTCTGATGTATTTAACCTTTAATAAAATTTTGTAATGTTTGCAATGAAATAAGGCATAAACTATTACACTTTATATTTCATGCTATTTCAGTTTCTGGAACTTTATTGCTTTTTGAAATTGAGGAGTCAGTAGCTTATCTGGGTGAACTTTACATAGGATAGAGTCCCAGATCCTGTAAATATATTAAGCTCTGTTAGAGTTGCATTAAATAAGCAAACACAGAGTCACACAAACTTTAGTTTTCAGAAGTAATGAACCCTGGATCACAAATCCTCGTGTTGGAACCAGCAAATGTTCATTGTGTTTCACTGTTGCAGTCATTACAATTGGGTTATCCTGCTGACAGGCTACCCGCAGTCGGCCTGAATTCCAAAGTCCTGGTCCGGCGTCGGTTGCGGTCACCTCCTCCTTGACGTCAGTGCGCCAGGGGTATAAAAGATGCAGCCGATGCCATTTTCTTCAGTCTTTCTTGCCGGGCGGTGCCCGAAGCAAAGGCAGTTCGCAAGTGCCGGTCGGCCGACTCCTGAGATTTTCAAGTTTGAATTTCAGATCCAAAGTCTTCATTAAAGCTAAGTACCCCATTGGGGAAACTTTTTTCTTGCTCCAGACCGATGTCAGAAAAAGTTAATAATTGTATTTCTTGTGGGAAGCAAATACCTCATAAGGATTTTCATTCTTACTGTATTCCTTGCCTAGGCCCTGACCACGACAGTTGTCGGTTTTGTGATAGATTTAACCAACGCACTATTAAGCGTCGGTACGATTTTGCATTTCATTATTTTGGCAGAAGATTTAATTATATAATGCCATTGGAACAGCCGACTACCGGAATTTATAAAAAGCGCAAATAAAAGGACAGGCATCCGAGGTCCAAAACCGATGACGAGGCTTCAGCTAGGCCAGTTGCCGGTTCTCAGTGAGGTGCTTTCGCAGCCCCTGACACCCGCTACCTCAGAGCCACAGGCCATTTCCAACTCCCACGTGGAGCCGGCTAGGCCGCTGGAAACTCAAGATGTTATGTGATCCTATCTCGCCTACATTCAATACTGATGGGCTCGGAGCCGATCCCTCGGCTCCGACTCGGCACGCTATGCTATAGAGCGAGGCCTTTTATTGGCTGAGCTATTTCTTATCCCAGGATGCACCACCACTAATCCCCCAGATCTCGTTTGCCGCTTACATGCTTAGACGTGGTCTCAACTTGGCTGGGCTAAGTACTATTTTATTTAGGCTTTTCCTGTCAGGAATTTGCTTATTTTGAACCCAAAAGCTGTTTTAACATCTATCGTTGTTGTACAAGTGTATTTGAAAATTTTTGTTGAGAGGATTGTGTTTTTTCGTTAAGGGAAGGTTTCCCGTTTAAGTTAGAGGGGCCTTCCCCTATTACTATCTAGCGTTTGTGTTTTTTTAGTGTGGTCAAGTACCTGCTTAAGTTAGAGGGTCTTGACCCTCATTTTATGTGTTTGTACTACTAGTTCATTAACTGGTTTTTGTGTAAAAAAAAAATAAAACTTAAAACTTAAACTTTCTTAGTTTCTCTTCACTGTATTAATCTTGTTTCCCTAGGTAGTCAACATGTCTAAGGAACATAGACCCTCTGGGTTTAAAAAGTGCGCGAGGTGTGGTTATAAAATGTCCATAATGGACGACCACTCCTCGTGCGTTTATTGTTTAGGCGCCAAGCACCTACAAGAGTCATGTAGCGTGTGTCATGCCTTTTCATCAAGAGTCCTCCAGGAGAGGAAGAACAAATTAATTCTAAAAGGCTTGATTAAGCCATCCTTCGAGGAGGCTTTATCTTCATCTTCCTCTCCTTCAAAAAAGAAAAAAGCGTCGGCTCCGACCAGTCTGTCGGAACCGACTGCCAAAAAACCTAGGCAGGCTTCTCCATCGGCTCCACGGACTTCGGAGCCGAGGGCGGAACGGTCTGCCTCGATGCCTCCAGTCTCGACCCCTCTGGTTTCGGAGCCGAGGACTGGGGCATCGAGAGGCGGGTCACCTTCATCGGCTCCACTGATATTGGAGCCGATAAGGGTTGCCGGCTCAGACTCTTCCCCTTCGGCACCGATGGAAATTGTTTTGAAATCTCCCTCTGAACCGATAGTAATAGAATCCATTTGGAGCCGGTCCCCTAGTCCTATGGAGCCGATGGAGACATCGGTTCGGACCCGATCGGCGTCATCTAGATCCTCCAAGATGTCTGATTCGGACATCGACAGGGTGCTCCTAAGACTCTTCCAGTCTCCGGTGTTTCAAAAGTTAGTTTCGGCTCCAGCCCATTTGGCTTCGGAGCCGATGGTCCACCCTGCTACTATGGTTCCTCCTCCAACATCCTCGGCACCGTTGGAGCCGGTGCTGGTGGAACTGATGGAGGTTTTAGGGTCGGGCCCGACCCTTACTCCAACTCCGGCTCTTGAGTCGGAGTTCGGTACGCGGACTTCTTCTGTCGGGCCCGGGGAGGACGCTTCGGGACTGATGTTTTCGGTCCCAAGCCTTCCTCTCGGTGCGTCGGCTGCGGGAGTGGCGTCTACCGTCGTGGCCACGGAGGTGGGACCCTCCCAGGATTCTGGTGGTCCCGCCTTCAGGGCTATGAGGAGTGCGTTAGCCAAATCATCTTTGGCTACCTCCACGGTCTCCCCAGCTCCTTCCCTGCATACCGAGACTGGGTCTTTGGCAGTCCCCCTGTCCTTAGACAGCGGAGCCCCGGGGCCTGAGGTTACCCCCACTGGGGTTTCCCCCCCACCTGGAGGTCCTTCTGAAGCTTCTTCGGAAGAACCCCCCAGGAAAAGATCGTGCAAGAGGAAGCACGTTGACTCCCCTGATGAGTCTCTTACATCAGACACTGATCTCGATGATGCAGAGGGGTCCCCTAAGTCGTCGTCAGATGATGTCTCCTTTGCAGACATCCTGGAAGCCGTTAAACAACGAGGCGGCTGGCAATCCAAACCCCCTTCTGCTGATGAGTCGGTGTTCCTTAAGGCCTTCGGGGCTCAGCCCTCCGCCTCCTGGGTGTCTCCGCCCTTCGACGAGCTCTTGGACTTGATCTGTCGAAGGGCGGAACACCCAGACTCTGTGGAACCGGTGCCTGCTCGTCCTAATAAATTCCTCTCAGCACCCCCGGAAAAAGAGTTCCTGACTAAAGGTGTGGCTGTAGATGCTTTGGTGGTGGCATCTGCTACCCAGCAAGATGTAGCAGAGGCTTCGACGTCCGTCCATCCTCCTAATAAGGAGTCTAGGAGCATGGATCGGTACGGTAAGTGCACCCTAAGTTCAGCGGCCTTTACATTAAGGTCTTTGAACTATCTCACGCACTTTGCCAGATTTCAGAGGGATCTGATTAAAGAACTTTCCTATACCCTCTTGGGTAACCTGCCTGAGGAGCTGGCCCAGACGGTTGGCTCTCAGCTGGCTACACTGTCGTCCATTTCAAACTCATCCATGAGGCTCATTTCTTATGCGGCCGAAAGGGAGAGTAGAGCGGCGGGCACAGGCATTGCTCTACGGAGACAAGCCTGGCTCCGCCTGTGTCATTTTGCGGAGGCCTTTAAGTCTTTCTTTGCCGACGCCCCCTTTGATGGGTCCTCCTTGTTTGGACCCAAGGTAAAGGACACACTGACCCGCTGCGAGCAAGAAGGTAAGACTCTGACTGCCGTAGGGGCACGATTTTCCACTCCCTTTCGGCCTTACCCCAAGGTTAAAAGAGGAGGGAAAATGTGGTTCCGTAGATCTCAGAAGTCTTACCCCTCACAGCAGGACGATCCCCCTTCCAGAGGCAGGGGAGGGGGAAATTCTTCTGGAAGACGCCGTCCCAGAGGAGGCAGAGGCCCTCGCAACACTGGAGACCGCGAGTCCTTTCATGGCTCTTCAGCCTTTCACAGTCCCTGAGGGATTGCCTGACTGTGCAGCTCCGGAGCCAGTCGGGGGTCATTTTTCGAAGCACCTAAAAGCCTGGGAAGGTATCACTCAGGACCGATGGGTGCTTCGAATTATCGCCGGAGGTTACACCATCCCTTTCTCTCACTCTCCACCTCAGTCCAAAAAAATCCCGGACCCGCCACCCAGTCAACGGGAAACTGCAGCCTCAGAAGTTTCAAAGCTGCTGCAAAAAGGAGTCATCCAACCGGTCCCCACAGACCAGATCGGATTAGGGACTTACTCAAGATTCTTTTTGGTGCCAAAAAAGACCGGGGACTTGAGACCCATTTTGGATCTCAGCGCATTCTAAACCGTTCAGTCAAAAAGTCCAATTTCCGAATGGTCACCCTACAAACCATTCTCCCATTGTTGGAGAAAGGTGTTTGGATGTGCTCCATAGATCTCAAGGACGCTTATTACCATATCAGGGTACATCAAGCGTCCAGGAGATATCTGCGCTTCAGCCTAGGAGGCAGTCATTTTCAGTTCCGCGCGCTGCCCTTTGGTCTCACCACAGCCCCCAGGGTGTTCACCAAATGTTTGGCGGTCGTGACTGCTCACCTGAGAAGTTTAGGATTCCAGGTGTTTCCGTATCTAGACGACTGGCTCCTAACTGCCACCTCCAAGCATCTACTATTGCGGAGCCTACAAGCCACTATGTCACTGGGCAATTCCCTTGGGATCACCTTCAATTGGTCAAAGTCTGTGTTGCTGCCATCTCAACGCATAAGATTCATAGGGGTAGAGATAGACTCAACCCGAATGCGGGTCTATCTACCTACAGACAGGATACAAACCATACAGGCTCAAGTTCGAGCCTTACTTCCCAGATCCAAAGCCCCAGCCAGAATGGTCCTGCAGCTTTTGGGATCCATGTCCGCCACGGTTCTTCTAGTCCCCCTGGCAAAGTTGCACATGAGAATTCTCCAGTGACTTCTTTCAGCTCAGTGGTCCTTTCAGGAACTCCCTCTCAGTCACCTCATATGGATCACGGAAACCTGCAAACGGGACCTTCGCTGGTGGCTAGTGCCCTCCAATTTGGATCAGGGACGACCCTTTGTTCCACCTCCTCCTGCGGCCACTTTGACCACGGACGCCTCCCAGATGGGGTGGGGGGGGGCATTCCCTGGGCAGGTCAGTCCAAGGCAAATGGCACCCAGAAGAGACCCTACTTCATATCAACATCCTAGAACTGAGGGTGGTGCTTCTGTCCCTTCAAGCCCTTCACAATTACCTCCTTCAGGGCGTAATTGCCGTTCACTCAGACAACATGTCAGTTGTCTGGTACCTGAACAAACAGGGAGGGACCAGATCCTATCCTCTTTGCAGAGAAGCCATGAGAGTTTGGGAATGGGCAGTGTCGACCAAATGCTTTCTAGTGGCTACTCATATCCCGGGCAAGTCCAATGTGATAGCCGACAGACTGAGCAGAACCATCCTCTCTCCTCACGAATGGTCTCTGAACATGGCAGTTGCAAATCAGATTTTCAGCAAATGGGGAGTTCCGTGTTGCGACCTCTTTGCGACTCCACTGAATGCGAAGTGCAAAAAGTTCTTCTCCCTAACCCCGGCTCCGGGGAAGAGCCCCATGGACGCACTAGCCCGTCCTTGGCCCACCGGCTTGCTTTATGCCTTCCCCCCAGTTCCTCTCCTTCCCAGGGTGATCCAAATGGCATCTCTCTTGGGGAGCAAAATGATCTTAGTTGCTCCTTACTGGCCTCGTCAAGTATGGTTTCCCTATCTTCGGAAATATGCTCTGGAAGGTCCATGGTTCCTGGATCAGATCCCAGACCTTTTGGTTCATCAGTTGGGACTATTCCACCAGTCCCTACACACCTTAAAACTGACAGCTTGGCTCCTCCTCTTCCGACTATAGTCAGGAGTCATACATTGGATCCAGAAGTTGTACACATCTTATCTTCGGCCCACAAGTCTGCTACAAAGAAATTGTATTCTAGCAAATGGAAAAGATTTGCTATTTGGGCTCAACTCCGGGGCCTGGATCCCATCACTATTCCCGTATCAGAAGTTCTGAAATTTCTAACTTCTCTTTTCAATCAAGGCTCTTCAGTCTCTACCATCAAGGTTCAATTGGCAGCTATTTCCAATTTTCACGAATCTATAAACCCACCTTTAATGAACAACAGATTGTGTAAGACCTTCTTGAAAGGTGCTGCGCTTTTAAGACCTCCGATTTCTCATCCTGCTCCTCCATGGGATCTCGATGTAGTGTTACGCGCCTTAACTTCCTTCCCCTTCGAACCGGCAGCGACATGTGATTTAAAATTTCTATCGTGGAAGACTGCCTTTCTGGTGGCGATTACTTCTGCCAGAAGGGTTTCAGAGCTTCAAGCTTTGTCTGTAAAACCTCCGTACTTGGTTTTTCACAAAGACAGAGTATCTCTCAGGCGAAATCCTTCCTTTGTCCCTAAAGTTTGTTCCAGTTTCTGCCTACAACAATCATTAGAACTTCCAGTCTTTTTTTCCGAAGTATTCTAACAAAGCGGAATTCATATTCCACACATTAGATGTCCACAGGCAGTTGCGTTTTTATTTAGATAGGACCAAACAAACAAGGAAAACAGATCAGTTGTTTGTATCCTTTGCAGACAATAAATTGGGCAAAGCCGTCACTAAGGTCACTATTGCCAAATGGATCAGGGACTGTATTACTCAAGCTTAGTCTTATTCTAACAAAAAGCTTACCACCTCTGTCAAAGCTCATTCTACAAGGGCTATGGCTACTTCGATAGCATTTCATTCTAAGCTTGCCATTAGTGACATTTGTGCTGCGGCTACATGGTCTTCCCCGCACACTTTCATTTCCCACTACAAATTGGATGTGGCATCTAGAGGACGAGCTTCATTTGGTTCCACAGTGCTCAGGAGTGTTTTCCAATGAGCCACCCAGGATTTAGGTGCTAGGGACGCTGTCCCATCAGTATTGAATGTAGGCGAGATAGGATCACATAACATCTTTTAGTTATGTACTTACCATAACTTTAGATGTTTGGGATCCATCTCGCCATTCTAATAACCCACCCTCCTTCCCCCTTCCTTGGAGATCAGAGGATATCAGAAGGTCCGAATCCTGTTGTTTCATCTTGAAACATCTAACAATGTTGTGCATGTGTGCATGAATGCGGACAAACAAGATCTGGGGGATTAGTGGTGGTGCATCCTGGGATAAGAAATAGCTCAGCCAATAAGAGGCCTCGCTCTATAGCATAGCGTGCCGAGTCGGAGCCGAGGGATCGGCTCCGAGCCCATCAGTATTGAATGTAGGCGAGATGGATCCCAAACATCTAAAGTTATGGTAAGTACATAACTAAAAGTTATTGGACCCTCGGAAACTATTCCCTTAGATGGGTCCGGAGCCGCTGAACAGGCATCGGCTTTTGAGGGTGTTTTCAGGCCTACACAGTTGTATGTAAAAACAACTTCAGCTTCAAAGGCAAAGACTAAAGCACCTCTAAAGACAAAGAAACAAGTACAACATTCACCAGGACAGGCCTCCATGCCTAAAAAAAAAAAACAGATGCTTAAAATGGCCGAAGACCTAATTACTTTGATCAGGGGTTCTCATCCCTCTCCTGATAAGAGACCTAGGCAAGAGACAGAATATGAATCTTCAGATCAAGTTTCAATTTCCTCCGATTCCTCCTCTGAACAGGGATACTCTCTTTCTCCTTACGAGGATTCTGATGCTGAAGAATCTATCCCTTCAGCCTCTCCTCCTGAAGATTATTCCTTTGGGGAGACCCTGCATACTTTGAGGGAGCATTTTCATTGGGAAAGCCAAGATTATTCAGAATCTAAGAAAAGGCTCAGAGATTTTCTTTTACTACCACTGCACAGGCCCCTTGCTATTCCTCCTGTTTTAGACATTGTAGATGATGTCTTTATAGAGTCCAGTCTCACTCCTGACTCTTTACCACCAGCTCCTGTTAAGCCAGACAGATACTACAGGGTTCCTGATTCACATAAATGTCTTTATAGAAACCCTGCTGCTGACCCAGAAACTATTTCTCAGGGTCCCAAAGGGGTCAAGGCGTCCACTGCAAAAAAGCCTATTCCCTCTGATAGGGATTCAAGGGCCCTGGACAGATGGGGGAAAAAGATTTACACTTCTGCTACTTTGGCTGTAAGGGCCTTAAATTGTCAGTTTCATATGCTTAAATATCAACAATATCTTATGTCACTACTAAAACAGAGTATGTTGACAAATTCTGAATGTGCAGAAAACAAAGAAATGCAGGATTTATTGCATGCAACTGAACAAGTGGGAAAGCATACTTTGTAATGTGGTTTTGATTCTCTGGAGGCCTCCTGCATGGCCACTGTTACGGGTTCTGTCATTAGGAGGCATGCTTGGTTAAAGGAACAGAATCTGCCTGATCATGTTAAAGCAAAATTATTAGATGCTCCATTACAGCATGATACCTTGTTTGGTGTTAAAGCAGAAGAGGTGTTGAAGAAAATGGAGGACAAAGCTAAATATCAAGGATTTCTTACAGGTACATCCTCCCAGATTTAGCAGGAACCGGTCCTTTCCAGTGTCAGTCAGGCCACAAAGAGGCAGATACAGACGTCCCAGAGGCAGATCCCAGCCGCAGGGCTCATACAGATCTAAACAATGGGGTGCTTCTACCTCCAAAAGTGGAGAAGATAAATCACAGCCATACAGGAAACAGTCCCAATGACTTTCCCCTGCCAGCACTGAGCACTTATCTTTTGGCAGCCCCTTTAAGGGGGGAAACTAGCACTTTTTTCACATAACTGGCACATGATCACCCAGGGAAAATGGATTCTGAATATAGTATCACAAGGCTACAGGTTCCTTTTTCACACCCTGCCAAGGGCAAACGGAATGCCAGACCTGCCAAACAATCAATGGGCAGAGGCACAAAAACACTTTAGACCTAAAATAGGCATACCTGCATGTCCCAATCAGACATTCATGCAGAAGATACCTCAGATTTATAGCTGGCTCAATGCACTACCTATTCAATGCACTGCCCTTTGGCTTATCTACTGCACCCAGGGTCATCACAAAATGCTTGGCACCAGTAATTGCATTTTGCAGACAGAGGAATACAAATTTATCCTTACTTGGACGATTGCCTTATTCAAGCAAAGAACAAATACATTCTACTACAGCATCTGGCGTTTGTAAAAAGATTACTGACATGCCTAGGGTACACAGTAAATGAAAAGAAATCAAAATTTGTACCCTCACAAGAGATAATATTCCTGGATGCAAGCTTAAATACAACTGCCCAGATGGCTTATCTCACGCCAGACAAACAAAGACAACTGACTACTTATTTCAAAATGTTGGCAACAAAGACCCAATTATCTGCAAGAAAAATACTGCAGGCTTTGGGCTTCATGGCATCCTGCATACTGCTAATTCCATATGCAAGACTGCATATGAGAAAACTGCAGTGGTATCTAAAAAGTGTTTGGAGTCAACATTGCCACAGCCTGGAAACAATAATTACCCTCATTCCCTGCCTGCAACAGGCGTTTCAATGGTGGGCACAGGCCTGTCACCACAACAAGGGACAGCCTTTCACTTTACCCACAGCCAGGCAGACATTAACAACAGATGCATCAGATTATACTTGGGGGGCCCATATGGCAGGAAGATGTATTCAGGGCACATGGTCCGCAAGCCAAATGCATCTACATATCAATCAAAAAGAGATGCTAGCTGTTCAAAATACCCTGACAGCCTTCAAGGATCTACTTCATCCAGGACAACTATTGATAAAGACGGACAATACCACAGTCATGTGGTACATAAACAAGCAGGGAGGCACTCATTCCTACCCCCTCTGGCAGACTAGCCATGACTTTGTGGGACACAGCATTGACTTACCGAGTACATCTGCAAGCACAATACTGCCAGGAAGGATAAATTCTCTGGCAGACGTACTAAGCAGAAACCTAATGGATCCCCAAGAGTGGAGAATGCATCCACAAGTCTTCAGAATGATAACAAGGAAATGGGGATGCCCGGACATAGACCTCTTTGCCTCGCCTCACAACTGCCAACTGCAGAAATTCTGCACAAGGACTTATCACAGACTAGCATGGAAAGTGGAAGCTCTATCTTTCAGCTGGAAAAACTTAACAGTATATGCCTTTCTGCCACTGCCTCTCCTCCCCAATGTACTCCTAAAGGTCAGACAAGAGAAGGCAAAAATGATACTGATTGCCCCAGACTGGCCCCGCCAACACTGGTACCCAATCCTAATGAGCTTGTCTCAATGCCCAGCCTGGACATTGCCTCAAATTTCTCACTTATTGACTCAACAAAACAGTCAGATCCTCCACAGCTAACTCAGGACCTTAAACCTGGCAGCATGGCAGATAATGTAACCATTCAAAACACGCCTGTGCCTAAAGCAGTGATGGATGTTATTTTGGAGGCCAGGAGGCCTAGCACCAGAAAATCTTATGCAGAAAAATGGAAGAGATTCTGTGCTTGGAACCAGGCACAAGGAATTGACACAATTGTACCAAATATTCCTCAGATTTTACAATACTTAACTGAGATGCTGGACAAAGGCCTATCCTTTTCCTCAATTAAGATTCATGCCTCTGCCATTTCAGCTCACTACAATACAGAACCACTTCTATTCTCTCATCCATTACTAAGGCAGTACTTCAGAGGGGCCAAAAACATAAGACCCCCCCCCCAAGGAGAGGACCAATACCTGCATGGGACCTAAATTATGTCTTGGAAAAACTCACACTGCCTCCTTTTGAACTAGCCCGTACAGCTGATATAAAATTCTTATCTTGGAAAACAGCTTTGCTCCTAGCAATAACCTCTGCAAGCCGAGTCTCTGAGTTACAGGCACTCATGGCTGTGGAACCCTTTATCATTTTCCATCAGGACAGGGTTTCTCTGAGGACAAACCCCAACATTTATGCCTAAGGTAGTGTCCAGTGTGGCCCTAAATCAAATAATTCATTTGCCTACCTTTTATCCAAATCCACATAATAAGGGTGAGAGACTTCTGCATTCTTTGGACATTCACAGGCAGCTATGCTTCTACTTGGACAGAACCAAAACTTTCAGAAAAACTGAACAACTTCTAGTGGCATATGCTGCAGGATCACAAGGAAAGGCTATCTCAAAGCAGACTATTTCAAAATGGATAGGCCACTGCATTCGTTTCTGTTATTCACAGCATGGCAAATCAGTGCCTTAGGGCATTAGGCCACATTCAACCAGAACAGCAGCCACTTCAGCAGCCTTCTTCAGAAGCAGCCTTCTTCAGAGGAGTACCAACCAAAGACATCTTAGAGGCTGCAACTTGGAGTTCAGTGCACACTTTTACAAAGCACTATCACTTACCTCTCTACTCTAAATCTAGAGCAGGTTTTGCCACTGCAGTTCTGCAGGGCCTCATAGCCTCTCCTAATCCTATTTAACCCCAGCCGCCCAACCCAATTGTAATGACTGCAACAGTGAAACACGGTGAACATAGTACAGTTGTGTACTTACCATACATGTAGATGTTCGAGTGTATTCACTGTTGCAGTCCAGGTTACCCACCCACCATCCCCCTTTCCTTTGCTGGGTCTAATCTGTACTTCTCTATTCTATACAACCTATGTGGTGTATTTGCTGTTAGATGAAGATAGAGTTTTACTTTACTGCATGCATGTTTATTGGCATAGATTAGCCTACCCTTTTGGGGGCACCTGACATCTGGGGCAAGAAAAACTGAAGAAAATGGCATCGGCTACATCTTTTATACCCCTGGAGCGCTGACGTCAAGGAGGAGGCGACAGCAGCCGATGCCGGACCAGGACTTTGGAATTCAGGCCGACTGCGGGTAGCCTGCCAGCAGGATAACCCAATTGTAATGACTGCAACAGTGAATACACTGAAACATCTACATTTGTGGTAGGTACACAACTGCACTTTTCCACTCCATCAGGACTTGATTGCATAGCTGTGAAAACATGTTGAATTGGTGCTGAGAACCCTTTTCCTGCTAACAAGTACATAAGTTACTAAACTGAATTTTCACTCTAGTTGTTCTTTAGAGCAACTATATTCTTAGGTTCATAGAGCCCTAGAGCCATTACAAGCCTAGTCATATTTTTCCTGAGTTGCCCCAATTGCCAGTGGTTAGGTGAGTAAAGTTCGCAGAGGTAAGGGTCTGTGGTAGTTAATACCGACCTTCTCTGTCCAAGAGGGACATGGGCACCACCCCTGGAGTGAATTTGCAGTCACCCATCCATTCATCTAGGTTACGTTTGAAGAGGATCAGGGAGGGGGATCTGTTTCATGTGAATTTGAAGCTTGTTCCAGAGAAGTGGCAGTCTCTGGGAAATGCTTCTCTCTCTCTCTCCAACATGACCTGTTCAAGTCAGAGGCTAGATTAAGATGCCTGGAATGAGTGACCCTCCTGCAGTTTGATTTACGAATGTGTAGCATTTCCATCAGGGCCAGGCACAGGTAAGCCCCAGGCAACCTGTAGGAGACAGTACAGTGACAGAGCTTTCAGTGTAAGACTTGTTTTGGTTACCCTGTAATTTCTTGGTGAGAAACCTCTGTGGTCTGTCCAGTTGTTGCAGGTATCTGATGAGGTACTTGCAAAGGGAGCATTGTACTCAATTATTGGTTGGATGAGGGCCGAGTATAATGGAATTATAGCACCTTGAGATTTAGATGCAGTCCCTTTACTTATAAGGTGTGCCACATAGAAGGATTTCCTTACTACTGTAGATATGTAGTGGTCAAAGTTCAGATTGCTGTCAGCCTGGGTACCCATGTCATGTACCACTGGGTCTACGCTTAGGGCAGGTGCTTTCTGTAAAGTAATTAGCGAGTACGTCAACTTTCCCAAAGGGAATAATAATGCATTTTTTGCATTTAGTTTTAGTCCGTGGCTTTGGCACCAATTATTTTTGTGTGTTAACCCTGTCTGCAGTATATTAACATTCTTGGGGGATTCAGTGCTTGCTCCCAGTTTGTAGTTGTCAGCGAACTGGGTCAGCCACAGACTGTCCAGGTTCGCCTGGACTTTTGAGAAATAAATTCTGAACAGTAAGAGGCTGAGCAAAGAACCCTGTGGTTTGCCACTGGTGAGTGGTATTTTGCTAGAGGTGAAGTCACCCACTTTGACAGTTTGTGTCCTGTCGCTGAGCCAGGTGGCTACCTGTCTGGTAATGTAGGGGTTAATTCCTAATTGGGAGAGTTTCTTTATAATACCTGAGTGGGGAACTGTGTCATATACCTTGGCTAGGTCAAGATAGGCGATATGCACTGTATTTCCCTCCTCCAGGGCCTTGGTGACTTTCTTGAAGAAGTCAACCATGTTTAACAGGCATGATCTACTTTTAGTGAATCCAAACTGGACTGGGTCCAGATTTTGTCAATTTACTTACGTCCTTGATAATAAGGTTCATAATGATTTTTTTCATGGCCTTGCAGATGAGGGTAGTCAGGCTTATGATCCTGTAATTCCCAGGGTCAGTTGATGGTCCCCCTTTGTGCAGTGGCATTATTGTTGCTGTCCTCCATTCTGCCAAAACATAGCCAGTTTGCAGGCTGTGATTAAACAGGGATCCAAATGGGTTCATGGGTTCATAGATTAATACTAGGCTAACTGCACTTGTGGGCCATTTTAAAGCCTAGCCAATTACTCCATGTAAGAACCAAACCCTGCACTTTGTGTTTGTAAGGCAGTCTGGGATGTTGTTTTGCCCCATTGATGCCATGTTTTTGGCTTTGGAGAGGTCCAAGATGACCTGTTGTCTTCAGATAATAGTCTGAGGAATGGTGTCGGGTATACTTTGGGGGATGACTGGAGGGGACCGTGGGTGAAGTTTTCTCCAAATCTGTCAGCTAGCAGGTTAGCTATTATCTCTGGTTGAGTAAGGGTGGTGCCGTCCACAACCAGTTCAGCGCATAGCTGAGTATTCCATTTTAGATTTTGGATGTAGTTTAAGAATGCCTTGTGATTATCCTTAGCTAGGGAGGCTATTTTTTGCTTCGTAATTAGCTTTGGATGACTTTGCAAGATCTTTAATTTAAGTATGAGAGGGATTTCTTCCTCTGCTGAGACATTTCCCTCTTGCTCTTGGACATTAGTTCCTTTCTGTTGTTGTATAGCCTGTTTATACTTGGGGTCCACTACAGTGGCTTGTTTTTTTTTTTTTTTTTTTTGGCAAGACTTGGTTTTAATTCGGTCAGGTACAGCCAATTTTATACAACTGCTTAAGTGGTTATACAGAGCATTGGTGTACACCTCTGCACAGGAGTCCATGTTATCTGTGTGCGAGGGGGGCTTTGAAAGTTCTTATACCATCACTTAGTAGTAGGTAATTTGTCTTAGAAAAATTCATAAGCAGTTTTGAACTTGATTGGGGTATCACCGAGATCAAACAAGACTGATTTATGGTCCATTCTCACTAGGGAGGACGTCACACGGGATGTGGGGGGGGGGGGGGTTGCAGTGCCCTCCCTTGTTAGTGAGTACCATGTCCAGGACATTTAAGGTGTGCTGACTAACTGTTCCAGAGCATTTGCATTGACAAAGTCCAAGAACCTCTGAGCCAGCATGTTTGTGGTTGTGTATGTTTTCCAGTTGATGGTAGGGTAATTAAAATCACCCATGAGTCAGGTGTTGTGTTGCATGGCAAGTTACTCCAGTAAGTCCAGGTATGCGATATGCTTTTCCTGTTTCATGTTGGGGGACCTATAGTTAGCTATGATCTGGTAGAGAGCTTAGCCTATAGTTAATTGGACATGGAGTAGTTCAGGAAAGTCACACTGTTTGACCAGTCTCAAGGTGTACTTATCCTTAATGAAGGAGTCCTTTAGTTATTTTGTGCTTAGTTTGTAGTCTGAAAAAATGAAAGGCATTTTAGTCCTGCATGGCTCAGGTACTTTCCATGCCTTTCAACCGTGTTTCGATGACTGCACAGTCATCAGTATCTTCCAAAGTAAGGAGTGCTTCCAGGGAGTGCAGTTTCTTGTTTAGACTCCTAGCATTAAGCAGCAGTACCTTGAGTTTATTTTGAGAGGATTTTGTTATATTGGGAGGTTGGTTATTTTGACACTGCCTAAAAAGGGCACAGTTAGGGTGGCTAATGCCTTTGCCAGTATCTGAAGCAGGTGCAGGTCATCTCTGGCAAAGCAGCATGGCCTGTTGACCATGTCTTCCTCAGGTTGACAGATATATTTTGGGTCCACTTGGACTGGCACGAGAAGCTAAGTTAATTTAGTCAGACATTTTTTTTGTTGTGTTGTGAGAGGGTAGAATGCTGCCTTAAAGCTAGGCTTATAAGTGCCTGTGATACACAATCTGAGAGCTCAGTCATGTCTCTCTTCATCTAATCCAGTGAGGTAGGTCTCAGGTCATACACCCCTACAAGGAATATGACGCAGTCATACCGGCACTTGTGGTTGAGTGACTTGAAGGAACCTGGGACCTGACTGGCAGCTAACTGTAACCCACTCCTTATCCAACATGGTGAGGGGAGTGTCTCACAATGAAGCAATGAAGTCACCTAGGACCAAAACATTAAGTTGTGTGGGTATTATGTCTTATGAGCTTATTTGTTTAGACACTGGTGTGTTATTATTTGTGGTGGTGGTTTGCGTTGTTGTGCATAATTGCTTTCCTTTTGGGGGGGGCTTTGATCTTTTGGTAAGTTACTAGTGAGTACCTCCATGTATGTGGGTTTGTGTCATGTCCTTATTTAGTGTGAGAAGTGTGTGTGTGCTGACAACCTATTTGCCATCCAGTTTGTCCTTATGTGAGAGTCTTGCCTCCAATTTCATAATTTAACTATATCTGTCACATAAAGTATTTGTTTCAGGAGTAAGTGTTTATCAGTATACATAAGACAGTTGCATTACTACATTGCATTAAAGATGCCCATGTCTATCAGACTGACCAGAGAAATGATGGGAACCTGCCCCTCCATGATAGCATTCTCCTACTGTATGTTTTATTAGGGAAGAGAATGGGTTAATTTGACAGGACTGTGCTGGCAGAGCCGAAACTACAAGAGGGACTTGTACTTTGTGTAGGCTAAGGTCGATCAGTAAGGCAGCACTGTTCATTGTGCAACTGAGTTGCTCCAGGAGCAGCATTAAAGCTTGGAAGGGTTTCGTTGACAGCTGTTTAGGGAAAAACTAAAGCTTCTAGGTTTTTACGTGTATACAGGAGCACTGCTAACCACCACTGCATGAAGAGCAGCACCACGCAAATGCGAGGCTTAAATACAAGCAAAGAGAAACCAGTTTTAAGCTAACTACCAATCAGGAAAGCACATAGCCTTCCACCAGCAATCCCCAACTCAGGGTGTATCAGCACACTTCTGCCACAAGAGTGCAGGCAAACACCTTCTTAAGTAAGAATACCTGGTTTGGTGCCCAAGTATAACCAAGATCACCCAAACGTACCTACAACAGCTATGCAACTAACATATACTATGTAATACTGTGCAATTAACTACTTAAAGCATCAGTAGACAATTCATTTTATACCTGTTGTTAATAAACATTCACTTCTCCTGAATGACTGTATACCATTGTGCTGTTTTAGTCAAATGACATCAAAGTGCAGCCGTAAGTGCAACATGCACACCTTGCTCTTCTTGAGTACAAGTCCTTCATGCCCCCTGGGGTCTGTTTTTGCACCTTTGGCCATTCTAAGCAGCACTACTACCTCACCCCCCCCCCCACTTAAGTTAATGGTTTCTACATCTGATTGCATTTTCTTCAGACAGATTCTGTCATTAGCACCTTCTGGGGGAAGTGATGCCGCCTTTAATTTCAACACCGCATGACTGATTTAAAATGTTTGCCTACTGTGTTTCTAACCACTGTTTTAGCTTACTTAGCTAATCATGCCTTCTCCATCCAAGGCCCCATATTCTGAGAATCTCTTCCTACTAATCTTAAACACCACAACTTGTACCCCTCATTCCATGCACAGCTTAATAATCATTTGATGTCTGAGTCAGTTTGCAAGTGCGTTCCTTTTGGACACATCACCTAATCCCCTTTTCTCCCCTTCAACAGTCCGACACCTTTGTATTCCTCACATTGTTTATACTTCTTATTAACCTGCTTGTCTATTGTCATTTATATTTATCCAGGCTGAGACTAAATTAGGTCCATTTGGATCAGTGCATTAACCCAGTTATCAAATTGAATAAATAAATGCATTTCATTTGCTGGTTTCATTAGTACCTAGGATGCTCCTTGTCATTGGCACAGCCAACAATTGAGCCTCTAGTGGGTGTAGAAGTGTATTGTGGTGATATTATTGTAAGTTTTATTTATTTATTCTTCTTTCAGTAGGTAATGCCTAGTAAACACAAATGTCTCTGGTCTTATAATGTCTTTTCCAACCATCTCAACCTGTGGATTATTGGATCTGAAGCCTGCACTTTCAGAATCTTCAGTCCCAGAGTTCTGCCTCCTCCTGTTCATAACACCCTGCTCTAACTGCCTCTCCTCAGATCCCATTTGCTGCCATCGACTTTAAAAAGTGGTTTGGGAGTGCCATCAAAAAAGTTTCATTTTTATGAAATTTCTGCAATTTGTTTACTTCCACTACCATTGCTTTGTATTTTGACTGTGTCAAGTCAGGTTTATCTAGTTGTAGTACTTTATAGGTTCTTAGGTGTATAGTAGGCTAATGACCACTAGGACCCTTATAAGCCTAGCCATTCAACCTAAATGTAACCCATAAATTTGGTGTATATAGGGGGAGATTTACTTGACTGCCTTTGTCCATCAGAGGTATAGCAGACAGATGAGGGGATGAACTTCCGATCACCCATCCGTTATGGGGAAGAACTCTGCTTCAAATGGATGGGGAGCCTGTTCCAAAGACAAGGAATTTTCTGAGAAACATATCTGTCTCTCCAGCATGTCCTGTTTATGTTACAAGCAAAATGTAGGTCTTTCAGTCTAGTAGTTCTGAGCCTGTTTGTTTAAAGGATTTGCAAAACAGGGTCCAGGGATTCTTTGTATGTTAGGCAAAGATCGCCTCTCAGTAATCTTTATGAACCGAGTAAAGAGACAGGGCTTTGAGACAATCTGTGTTGGACATAGTGTTTAATCCTTGTATTCTTTTAAGGAACCTTTGCGGATGTTCCATTTGCTGCATGTTACTGGTCAGGTACTTGTCGAAGGGGCATTATATTCTATGATAGGTCTAATGAGGACAGAGTACAGTAGTATGATGACCTGTCTGGACCTTAATGCCATGCTCTTGGAATGTTCTGTTTTTTCCAGTAGGGAGGTTAGGAGCGATGTGTGTTTTATACACGTGTGTGTGTGTGTGTGTGTGTGTGTGTGTGTGTGTGTGTGTGTGTGTGTGTGTGTGTATATATATATATATATATATATATATATATATATATATATATATATATATATATATATATATATATATATATACATATATATATATATAAAATGTGTGTGTGCCTTTTTTTACAGTGCCATAGTAGTGTTGTTATTAGAATTTGCAGTAGTAAGATTAGGAGCTTTCTCTGAAGTGGTTGTTGTCTGGTGTGCTTTTTTCACTCATTTTGCAGAAAGAAAGGGAAGTGCTTCAGGGGATTCAAGAACTGCATGAACTTGGGCATAAACTGCCCCCACAGGATGCTCATGACAGGTATGTCTGTTTGGGAACAGCGCACTTGAATGTTGACTGTTAGACCTGTGCCTTGTTGACACCAGAGCTATGACTGAAAGAAGAGCCAAGCTGATCATGAAAGGCCTTCAGCAGCTCTCAGCTGCTGCTGCTTCATTTCACTCCCTGAGTAAGGTAGAGAGAAAGTGAAAGCGAAGGAGTCACCCAAGGCTAGGATTAAAGGAAGGGAAGAATGCAAATGCTCTTTATCTTCCACTGAAGATCAGCTGGATTCGAAGGTTCATCGAACTTCAGCTCCTTAGAGTCCTTCACTTCCATCTAAGCACCTTAAACCTGTTGTTATGGTCCTGGAGTCAGCGTCTTCCAATTCTCTCCACCCTTAGCATTCCTAGCGCCTAACTCCAAGGAATCTTGCACCTTTTTGAGCAGGCTTCATTCCTAATCTGTCTAATTTCTGTGGCTGAATTTTCTCCAGGACCTTCTACCGCCCCTTACTTTGGTATGAGCTTCACCATTCCAGAACCAAACCTCAGATCCACCTACTGAAAGGGTTATCTAAAGCACCTTCTGTGGGTTCTTTGAAGTCCAGTGTGTCAGTTGGGAGCCTCCAGTCATCAGGTCTGGAGCAGCTGATGCATTCCTTTCATCAGGCCCAGATGGACCTAGGGATCATCCCCACCTCCTTGGCCTGGAGGCCTGAGTCTGAAGCTCTTTTGGCTGCCAGTATTGTTGTGTCTCCCATGGTTCCCTTGGCTGTGGGATGTTGTGTCCTGCTTCTTAGCTGCCCTCCCCCCTGGCGGTGTCAACAGCTTGGTCACTTCTGACCCCAACTCGGTCCATCATGTTCTCAACTTCGGATTTCTTGGCGTCGAGTGCTCTTCAAAGCTAAGTGGTCAGGACCAGTGCTGGTGTTGGATTTGACTTTCCAGATTTTGGAGTTGACTTTCCAGGTTTTGGAGTTGCCCTTGCCCCAGGATACTTTGGCTGTTGGCAGCTCCGTTCTAGTCTCTAGGGCTGAGCTGGCCAAGTCAGAGCCAGGCATTGGTGTTTCACTTGGGCCCTCAAATCTGAGGGAAGGCAGGTCCAGTCAATGACAGTTATATCAGGTCCATCCACATCCCTTTCTCATTTTGCATACTTGGCTACACATCATCTGGCTCCAGGACACACTGCTTCATTAAGTCTGGAAGCTTCCTTGCATACAGGGTCTCCCGCTTCTTCTGTATGTCATTCACAAGAAGCATAATAGAACTACAAAAAGACTGTGGCCCAGACATATTGCAACAGTTTCATCAAACAAATCTTAGACACTGTCATTCATAAAGAAAACAACAACCCCACTTTGGAGCATTCCTTTGACCAGACTTGCAGATACCTCAGTAACCTCACCAGACACAGGGACGATGATAGGTGGAGGGCTAGCATCATCGTCACCTATTCATTGGACTTTAATGACATCAGGAGAGCAACCAAGAACAACTGGTGTATTATTAGTGAGAAGTAGAATCTGAATAAGATCTTCCCCCTAAAATTGTCCTTTACCATCCATAGAAAGAAGAGCAGCTGTAGAGATCATGCAGTTTAAGAAAGGCATCCATCAATGCAGCCCATCTTTCTGCAAATATTGCAGATTCATGAGCAACCAAGACTCTTTCTTTTGTCCCAACAACCAGAAGAAATTTTGGAGCATAGGCTGCAGTAGCTGCAACTCTGACACAGTGGTTTACAGAGCACAATGCAAGCTTTATCTGGCGTTATGTGAGAAAGATTATCAATAAGTTAAAGACCAGGACAGCAAATCACTGCACTGACATATGTCAAGGCACCATTGCAAACTTCTTGGACAAGCATGCTAAGGAAAACGTTTGGACAACATCTTCCTTTTTCATGTCATTGACAGAATCCACTGTGAAGACCTGGATGGCATTAGAAATGATAGACTAGAGAATAAGAAATTAGAATGGTGTTCTAGAGCTTTGAGATGTAATGTGAGTGGATTCATCTGTTAAGTTTTGTGCCCTATTTATACGTAGTAGAAATTGTTCACTAGAATGGAGATTTCACGATTGTGGAGTAGTGGTGTAGGGTATGATTAGTGATTGCCATTTTTACTGGGTTGTGTGTTGAATTAAAATGCCATGATTAGCTGCGAGACAGTAAGGTAGTTTGGTAGTCCATGCCCGTTGCAATGTTTTTGGTGTGCTCTATATGAAAGTTTGGTAAGAAACTTTGCTACCTTGTAACAAGATACTGGTTTGTTTTTTGTGTAGCATTTAGGTTTGTGAGGATGGAAGTAGGTAAGTTTAGGCCATTGCTGACCTCAAAGTGGCAGTGATGTATGCCTAATTTCTGACCTGTTTTTTAATAAATTGAAAGATATGCTACTTGAACCTGTCTCTGTCATCTGTTGTTATGCCTAGAAGCATTGTCTGGATTACTGTTTCAGTTCTGGTATTACTGGCAAAGATTAAGTTGAAGGATCGTTTTGACTGAGATAGTATTTGGGGGTGAAAAGAATCAATTTTGATTAGTTGGAATTAAGTAATAGGGTGTACATTTTTTAGCCAGGATTCAACTGCAGAGAAACAGGTTTGGCTGCTGTCCTAGAGTTTGGATATAGAAGGGGCTGCACATGCCAAAATTGAGTTGCCAACATATTTTATTATTGTCAGCTGAGTGAATGGCAGTATGAAGCTTATTAATGAAGATGTCGAAGGAAAGGGGTCCTAGTATGGATCCATATGGGACTCCACTGGTTGGTAGTAGAAAGGATGAGCAGCTTTTTTTGCCATTTGACATTCTCTTTCAGAGAGGTAACTAATGCACCATGAAAGGGAGGAATGGGAGAGCCCAACATAAGCGAGTGCTGTTAGAATGTTGGGGTGTGGCATGGTATCAAATGCCATTGATAGGTCTAAGAACAGTTTGTCATTTCTATATTGGTTTATAATACTGGTGAAATTTAAAAGTGTAGTTGTAATGTGATGGGATCTGATTCCATGGTGGGTATTAGGGCCAAATTTATTTAAACTAAGATCATGCTTAAATTGAGAGTGGATACACTTCTCTAGTATTTTTGACAACAATTGATAAGAAGTCAATAAGCCTGTAATTGTGTAGTTGTTGAATTCTATAGATGGATGTCATTTGTGTAATGTAGAATTGATTCCAAATGTTTGGGACATTTTTTTCTAATATGTACTTTTTTAGAATGAAAACACTGTAGAGTCAGCAGACACTTTTAAGTAGCTGGGAGTTGTTTGGGAAAGAATGAGGCTGGCCTTTAGCCTAAGTAGAAGCTTTTTATGGTGAAAGGTAGGTACAGTGTTAAAGTTCAATAGCTGTCATTGGTTATGGAATGTTACTGGGTTATGTGAGGGGTGTAGTGTATTGTTGGTTAAGGACTGTATTGTTTAACTAAAGTTGGAGTTAAATTGCAAGAAGATGGTATCATAGGTATTGCTAGTTGACAGGGAGGATGTGGTGGTTTGGACTGGGTGTAAACATTTGTTTAGGGCTGGCAGGAATAATATGCTTATCTATGTTAAGGTCACCTAGTTTCATGATGGATGTTGTGGGATGACCAGTAGAGGATATTTTTGACTATCTTAATGTTTGAGCCTGGTGGAATATAAATCACTTGAAGGACATAGTTTCTTTCTAGGACTGATTTTGAGGAGTGTTACTGGCAATTCAACAATACCAAATTTGGCTATCTCTTGGGGGAATTTTAGCCAGGTTTCAGTAGATATGATTATATCAGGGAAACAAGTCACAAAACATGCATGAACTTTATTGGATTTTGTTACACATACTTGTTAGGTTCATATTTAAGAAGAGGAAGTTGGTTTTAGAGTTAATTTTGTTTAATATTTCTAAGGTGCCTAGTGAATTGATTGTGGCATTGGTTGGTGATGTGTGGTGCCAGGATTTGGGTGAATGTCATCTCTGATTTTTTCAGTGCAGTTTTTAAAGTAGAAGTGTGTATCCACTTGCTTATTTAATTTTTGGGTGACATTAAGATATATTTTGTTTGGCTTGAAATATCTGTAATGGAAGGTTTCAGAATAGGTTGTTTGATAAAGGTGGGGTGATATAATGAGTTAGAAGTTAGACAAGTGTTGGTTGGTTGAAAGTGTGTTTGTAGGAGTAGTATCTTTAAGCAGAGGAGGGATGTGATAACTGGTTAGGTGGAGAATTAAAGTGAGTAGGGATACTAATATGTGTTTTAGTAGCATTTTGAGTGAAAGATAGGAGTGGGTTTGCTAGCTTTATGAAGTCAGGAGCTCATAGACTGTAGGGTGCAGGTTAACTCTAATAGTAAGCTCAGGTGGAGTGTGGAGGAGTATAGGGAAAGGCCTGAGGAGTTGGGTTAATTTATGATTTGCATATTGGGATTGGTTGTGTGTTTATTGGGGGGGGGTTGTGAACAAGTTCAGAGTTGGAGGGGAGTGAAGTGAGCCCACATGCAGTGAGACCCACCTTATTAAACAGAGTTAGCACTGTGAGAGTCTGAAAAACAGTCACTGTCTGGTAAAGAACTAAGGTGAGTGGTTTCCTGGAGCAGTTTTACATAATTTGTGCTTATACTGCTGTGTAGGAAAGATAATAGTTCTGCTTATCAAGTATACCTGTGATATACAAAACAGGAGTTGATGTCAACTAATTACTGGTTAATGGTCGTATACTAATTTATGAATGTATAACAGACTTTAGGGGAAATGGTAACAGAAGAGGACTAAAAAAAGGTATTGCTAAGAAATTGTGATTAGTTAATTTTGTCATGATTTTCCTACTCCAAGGAAAGTCTAGGAAAGTAAGTATTATCTTTACCTGGAGGTTGGAGTAATGGTAGTAATGTCCTCTGCCAGATTAGTGCACACTAATAGGTGACTATTGCTGATGTTACAGTTACAAATTACTAGTTAGTTTAGTTGCTGGTTTTAGATTAAAATTTATGATGCAAGGGATCCTATATATAGTACAAGTTGCCATTGTCCTTTGCTTTTCATCGTGTTCAGACTTCTTAGAACAGTGACTTGGAGTTATGCACTGGTGGTGTTTAAGGGTTCAGGTGGTCATTTTCAAAGAAATTGCGTCCAAAGATTCAATGCTAAGTGAGGAGCAGCTGGAAAGGAAGAATAAAATTGAGAAAGAAAGGGCTAAGAGTGATCTGATTATCGTACACCATATCATAAGGATAAGTTAAGGTTTATTCTAGTAAGACACCAGGACACAGCCCCCGAGTCACTTTCGGCATCTTTAACAGCACATGCCTACTGGGTGGCCGTTAGGATGTGTGGGCAGAATGTCTCATCAACCGTTTCAAACTTTAATACATTTGCTAAGGTTTGGTTTTCACACTAAGCTGGAGTATTAAACAAATACATAATTTGTATATGCAGCACTGTAGTAGACACCATCAGCTACAGTAACAGTCATCTAGGTTAATATGTGTGTATTAGGCTAATGGCTCTGGAGCCTATACAAGCCTAGCACATAGGATTACCCTGGCATCGTGCCACCCGACCTTCGTTCCCAGTGCCTCTGTCGATTAGAGCCATTGGAGTGATCCCCGGGGTGAATTTTCTATTTCCCATCCACTCATCAAGATTTCTGTTGAAGAGGGCCAGTGAGATGCTCTGTTTGACATGTATGGGAAGTCTATTTCATATCATGGTAGCTGCTGGGTTATGAACCTGTCCTTCCAGCTTATTCTGTTGATTGTGGTAATGAGGTTGAGGTCTCTGGAGCCTGTGGTGCAGAGGGATTGAGATTTCTTTAGATGTAATATGTAGCTAATTCCTGCCTTTATGACATTTACTAAAATTGACACTGCCAGCATTTGTACTCATTCCAAACCTAAGCTAGAATATTCTCAAACCGTGATTAGCAATAAACATTTCATTAGTTAAAAAGTCTTGAAACCTTATTACAGTAGCAGTGTTTTAAAACTATGTAGCGTGCACAGCAACTGTTTGCTGAAATGTGTAATAACTGCAGAAAACATTGCTAGATTGTTATTAAATAGCAGTCAGTGGGCTTATTTTGTTAAAACACTCATTAACAATGCAGTTTATGCATAGAGTGCATCACAGTCTCTTTGTAGTACAAAACCTGCTTTTTTGAATGGCCAGTGAGCCCGTTTAGTTTAAATACTATGTGATTAATGTACAACATGCATCACAGTCACTTCTTATTACAATACTTGGGTACTAACTGCTGAAAACATAATGCTGCTATTTTAAGAGGCAGTCTGTGAACTCATTTTATTTAAACAATCTTTATGCAGTGTGTACACAGTGTTCTGCACAGGAGCTTCCTAATGCAAATCCTATTTATAACAGCTGTAAATAGAGCTATACTGCTTTATATATGATAGTCTATGAGCTCACTTGATTTTAACATTATGATTTATGAACAGAATACTTTATAGTCACTACCTATTTCACTCCTATATCTATGGAGAGATCATCAGTAAAGCTGATAGGCGAAACTTCTGTTAAAATTGAAAAAAACTGTGATACATCCTTTGTTTTTTTGATGTCTTATTTTGTCTTGGAAAGTAAGTAGGGCTGTTTCAGTTCTGTATACTGGACAGCAACCATGCTATTTGTGAGAGAATAGGCTAAACTTTGCCAATGTATACATTATTTTAGGTATCTTTGCTGTGGTTGGTTAGTATGGGTTGGGCTTTGGAGTTTATAATGTCAGCTGTAGCTTCTTTTTTGTACAGGGCTGTAATATAGCCCTGTTTCCAGATAGGAGGATCACATTGCCTGTTACAGATTTTTTTACAAGAATAGTGAAAGGATACGTCATTGTTTTGTCTGCTTTACATAAGTAATCACCAGCTAAATTGTCTGGTGCCAGACTGCTTGCTTTGAGTTCAATTATAGATTGTTTTTATTTGAACTGGTACAGAATGTAATCTAAAGAACTGTAGTTAGGCTTATTGCTGTAGTTTGTGTATAAACATTATGCTGCTTGCAGAATACCCCAAACAAGATCCAAGCATGTCTGGAGATAGTGGGATTTGGGTGAGTCTGAGTAAGTTTATGGTTCTAGATGTGTGTGTGCAGTTAATTTAATTTTGTTCTCTTAAGTCAATGTTGAAATCTTCCAAGGTTTCAGGGTTCGTATTTCCTCTCTAATAGCACAATGGTCATATTAGAACACAGACTCAAGCTTCCATGAGTAGCCCACTGGCCAGTCCAATAGGAGTATGTGTTTTTTGTTAGTTTGTAGCCAGGCTGTCATATTTTTACTACATTTGTGTTTTGTGTTGTGGGATATGGAGGTATATAAAGGACTGCTATAATACTGTGTGTTTGTCTAACTGAATTGTTGTAAGTAGTATTTCAGAGCTGTCATATTGAGTTAAAGTTAATGTATTTGTAGTTACTTAATATGGACTGACTATAGGAGAGTAATGCATAATACACATTATATTTATTTGACATTTGTTTACTGAGGTGGTCTGACTTGATCTACAGGACCCGTTTTCAGCAGAGGCAGGGTAGAAAAGCTCCACATACAGTACATACAAATACAGTATAATCCAATACAATAAATATTACCAGAAAATTTACTGCATTCATATTGTATATAAGTTTAACATAATTATTTAAAGAAAATGGAAGTTAATGAAATATTTTGATTTGATTTTTAATACATGAACAGTTATATTATGTTTTTTATACACTGCTTATTTGCAATAGATTTTTAGATCCATTTGATTCAATTATTTATTATTACTATTTATTATTTATTATCAACAGCTACACTAGTTATATTAAAGGAACGTTTCTGATGGAGAACAACAAATAGCCTTATGTTAGTATTTAAATATGATAAATAAATAAGATTAAATCAAATATTAAATATTAATTATTAGTCTTATACACTCATTTATATTAATAACAAACAACAAGTTTTGATATCTGCTTTTCTATATTTTTGTAATTCTAGTTACATTTATGTGGTATATATATCGACCACATTCCAATAAAACTAGATGAACTGGAAAATAGAACCCAGATGATTTGTTAATGTGATAGAGAGATAGTGATAATTCATTATGGTAGTTCGCTGGACTGGTCCATTTTCATCGTAACTGATGACAGTCTATGGTACTAGACATCTATTTTTCTTCTGTTATAGTAACCTTAAATAACTAAAGAAATAGTTTTTGATGAAATCCACCAATTTTCTTCTATTATACTAACCTTAAATAACTAAAGAGAATAGCTCTTGACGAAATCCACCATTAATGTAAGGATAGGTAATATATATTTCTGTTACATTTCTTATGCATGGGTAGTATATTTATATTTTTATGTAGTGGAGAAATGTTTCTGTTGAATGGTACCATGTAGAAGGCACTTGTGCACAGTGGAGATTTTCACGTTGACTGTCTGTCACAGAAGGAAAGCAAATCTCCTAATGTAAAGGAATTAATGGAAACTGTTGCTTTAAATGCATAGCCATCAAAGCGATGCTATAATACTTATGATCTGCAAGAGAATTCAATGTATGACTATTGTCACTTAGTGAAGTTCAAGATTAAGAAATATTTTATGCAGTGGAGAAATGTTTCTGTTGAATGATATCATATAGAAGGCACTTATGCATAGTGGAGTTTTTCACGTTGACTGTCTGTCACGGAAGGAAAGCAAATCTTCTAATGTAAAGGAATTAATGAAAACTGTTGCTTTAAACGCATAGCCGTCAAAGCGATGCTATAATGCCTATGATCTGCAAGAGAATTCAATGTATGACTATTGTCATTTAGTGAAGTTCGAGATTAAGAAATATTTTATGTTAAAGTGAACAAAACATAATAGGAGATAAGTTAAATAATGCTTGTTGATTTATGTTAGCGCATTGTATGTTTAACTTGGACAGCGCAAGAAGCTTTGTAAAATCCGATTGGTTGTTGTCAGTTTTAGAAGCTCAAAATCAGAATGTTTTAATTAAGTAATTAGCTCTTTCTTTTTTGAGTTAATAGATTTATTGACTGCATTTTATTGGATGGATTTTTATATATAAGAAGGGTCTACATTTAGTTTAATTGATCTGATGAAGCGTGCACAGTGCACGCGAAAGCGCTTATCCTATCCTTTGTTTTTATTGGAATAAAAAGAAGATTTTATGCACTTATTCTCGTGGTGTATCCTTGCAGTTCATCTCTGACAATAAATATTACATTAGAAATACTTTACAAAAAAGTTGAAAGAACAAACTGCTACAAGATGTTGCAATATATTACTACACATCTAGACAATTCTGTACAGTTAAAACATTACAGACGATACTAGTCACTCTCATCATACATGATGTAGATAGTGTCCAAAAAAAAAAAAATGTTATAGTACATGCAAAAATAGAATGTTAGTTTCAGTTAGGAAAATAGCCAGAAAGTTAGTAATGCAGATAGATAGTGAGAGAGAGTTAAGAAGACTAGAAACAATAAAGCCTGAGCAGTAGCTTAGGGATATGGTATAGAAGCAGAGAATGAGTTAGAAGAGCTTTAGGATCTTGCAGTCTGAGAGAGATTGAAATGTGACAGAAGAGGAAGACCTGAGCATTAAGCGGGCTTTATGCAGGAGCAGAGCCATGTATTTTTGAGATGATTTTTTTAGAGAGGCTTTGAAATGGGTTAGGCCAGGCATAAACGTAGTAGCTAGAGGTAGGGAATTCCAAAGTATAGAGAGAGTTTGTGAATACAGAGAGTGACCAGGTTTTCTTGTGGGTTTTGAGATAGCTAAGAGATTATTGTCTTCTGATCGTAGGGATCTATTTGGTGTGTAAGGTGTGACTAGATTGGCTAGTGCAGGGCAGGCAGTAGGCTTGAAAATAAGGATGTCCTTCAAGAATGCAACTGCAGTCCTGACATGTGGGTTGTCCTGCCTCAGGCAGCCCTTCGGTCGGCCGGATTCCAAAGTCTGGGTCCGGCGTCGGCTGATGTCGCCTCCTCCCCGACGTCAGAGCGGCTGGGGTATAAAGGCATCCGCCGACGCCATCTTCTTCAGTCTTTCTTGCCGCACGGTGCCCGAAGGAGAAGCAGTTCGCAAGTGCCGGTCGGTCAGCTCCTGTGTTTTCAGTTACCGAAGTCATCTAAAAGCTAAGTACCCCGTTGGGGAACATTTTTCTTGCCTCAGCCGATGTCAGAAAAAATTGAAAAAGTTAATAATTGTTTGTCTTGTGGTAAACAAATACCTCATAAGGACTTCCATTCTTACTGCCTTCCCTGCCTGGGCCCAGACCACGACGTCTCGGCCTGTGCTTGCTTTAATAAGCACACACTCAGGCGCTGGGCAGAATTTGCCGAAGACTTTTTTGGCAAAACTTACGCTTATATCATACCGTCGGAACAACCGACAGCACATATTACCAAAAAACGTAAGGACCGGGACCGACATCCTCAGCCCGCGTCGTCCACCGATACCACGCCTAAGCCCTCCGCGAGTGCATTGGTCTCTTCGGAAGCGGTAATTCAACTGCTCCAGGCCAACGACACCGCTTTAACGCGTACTTCGGTCCCGGAGATTTCCCCGGTGCCGGTTGTTGATTTTCCTCCCGAAACCGAAGCTCTAGAATTACCTGACACCATACCAGTGGATAAAGTTACCCCTGCACATGGGGCAGCTAGGCCTCCGGTCTCCATGTCCATCAAGGCCTTCACACGTGCTAAGGCTGCCAGCCAGGCTAAGGCCCATCCTAAATCTTTTCCCCAGGGCCCCTCTTCTGATAAACAGATCATGACTCTAGCTGCAGATCTAATCTCTCTTATCAGAGGTTCTCATTCGCATCCAGACAGAGGTTCTCAGCCGCCTGCAGATAAAAGGCCTAGAACTGAGCAGACAGATACCCTCTCTTCAGATGAAGCCTTTGGGGATTCCGAGCACTCAGATACCCAGGAAGAATCCTTCCAGGCCTACGAGGACTCTGATGCTGAGGAATCAATTCCTTCTGCCTCTCCTCCAGAGGATATTTCTTTTGGTGAAGTTCTCCACTCCATGAGAGAACATTTTCAGTGGCAGGGTCAGGAATATTCTGACTCCAGGAAAAGGCTACATACCTTCCTTAAGTTACCCCAGCACAGACCTTTAGCTATTCCTCCAGTGTTGGAGGTCCTAGATGATGTATACTCAGACTCCAGTGCTTCCCCTGATTCTCTCCCTCCTGCTCCTGTCAAGCCAGACAGATATTACAGGGTTCCTGAAACTCATAAGCATCTCTTTAAGGCCCACTCTGTGGATCTAGAAACTATTTCACAGGGGCCCAAAGGAGTGGCTACTTCCTCGGCCAAAACCCTCTGCCCACGGACAGGGAAGCTAGGTCCCTGGAGAGATGGGGCAAAAAAGTTTATACCTCTTCCACCCTTGCCATGAGGTCACTTAACTGTCTTTTTCATATGTTTCAGTACCAGGATTACTTAATGGATGATTTGCAGAAAAAGTTAGCCTCTCCTGAGCCTATAGATAGAAAGGCATTGCAGGATTTGGTTCATAACACTCAGCAGGTTAGCAATAATTTTCTTCAGTGTGGTTATGATGCATTGGAAGCTTCATGTAGGGCAGCTATGACAGGGGCCGTTATACGTAGACATGCTTGGTTGAAAGAACAGTCACTGCCAGACCATGTTAAAGTAAAGCTCCTGGATGCACCTCTGGAAAAACAGAAGCTTTTTGGTGCTAATGCACAGGATGTGTTGAAGTCTATTGAGGAAAAGGCTAAATCAGTACAGACAGTCAAGGACTTCCTCCAGGTTCAGCCACCCAGATTCAGCAGGAATTGGCCTTCAAAGAATTGGTCCTTTCCAGACACTGACAAGTTTCAAAGGGGAAAAAACAGGCGTGCTCGAGGTAGAGGGCAATACCGAGGCTCCTACAGGGGCCGCCAATGGCAACCACCAAATCAGAGAAGTGGTGCAGGGAGTTCAGCTGCACCACAGGGACAATCACAATGACTTGACTTTCACACCGCCGACCAAGGCTCAAAGAGAAGCACCTCTAGGCGGAAAATTATCCTTATTCTCAAAGAACTGGCACATTTTAACCAAGGACAAATGGATTCTGGACATAGTAGACAAAGGTTACAGGTTCCACTTTCATACCTTAGCAACGAGACAAGGCATGCCAAACCTGCCACAAAATCAAAGGGCAGAGGCACTCATACAAGTTTCAAAGCTGTTACAAATAAAAGCAATAGAAAAGGTTCCTCCTCAGGAACAAGGCCAGGGATTCTATTCAAGACTGTTCCTTGTTCCAAGAAAAGAAAAGCAATGGAGGCCTATACTGGACTTGTCCGCTCTAAACATTTTTCTCATTGTGCCAAAATTCAAAATGCTGACGTTACAGCAACTCCTTCCCATGCTGGGCAAGGGGTCTTAGCTGGTTACTCTGGACCTCAAGGAGGCATACCTGCATGTCCCAATCAGACACAGTTGCAGAAGATACCTCAGATTTCTTGCAGGGTCAGAGCATTATCAATTCTCAGCATTGCCATTTGGCTTATCTACTGCGCCCAGAGTATTCACAAAATGCCTGGCATCAGTAGTTGCACATTGCAGGCTCCAGGGGATTCAAATATACCCTTACCTGGACGACTGCCTTATACAAGCAGACAGCAAACAAACCTTGATAAGAAACTTGGACTATGTCATTCAATTGCTACAGGCTTTGGGATACACAGTCAACATTCAAAAATCAAGACTATTGCCATCCCAACAGATTATTTTTCTAGGAGCAAAACTGGACACACAATCACAAATGGCTTTCCTCACAGAGGAGAAACAAGAGCATTTACCAGATTACTTCAAAAGCCTAGCAAAGCTCACCCAGCTGACCGCAAGGAAGATCCTGCAGGCCCTGGGGTTCATGGCATCTTGCATTCTTCTGATCCCTCTGGCAAGACTACACATGAGAAAGCTACCCAAAAAGCTTATGGTCTCAACACAGCCACAATCTAGAAGACGTAATACCACTCATTCCATGCCTGCAAAGGGAATTTTTGTGGTGGGCTCAAGCAAGTCATTTAAACAAAGGCATGTCTTTCAACAAAGCTCAAGCAAGTCAAACCATTACAACAGATGCCTCAGATCATGGATGGGGGACACACATGGAGGGCAGATGCATTCAAGGACAATGGACTCCCATGGAAATGCATCTGTACATAAATCAAAAAGAGATGTTGGCAGTCATACATGCAATAGAGGCCTTCGGAAAATCTCTCTAACAAGGTCATCTGCTAATAAGGACAGACAACACCACTGTCATGTGGTATATGAACAACCACGGAGGCACTCATTCGTATCCCTCTGCAGACTAACAATGACTCTTTGGGAAAAGTCCCTGAAAGTAAACATCCACTTGCAATCCCAGTTTGTTCCGGGCAAGGACAATGTTCTGGCGGACAGGTTGAGCAGAAATTTCTTGGATCCACATGAATGGATGCTGCATCCACACATTTTCTCACAAATAACAAGTGCATGGGGAAGACCGGACATAGATCTCTTTGCTTCTCACCTCAATCATCACCTGGAGAAGTTCTGCTCAAGGACGCACCATCCTCTAGCCCGGAGAACGGATGCTCTTTCCTTCAGCTGGAATTCCCTAACAATTTATGCATTCCCTCCTGTACCATTACTGACCAAGGTGTTACTGAAGATCAAAGCAGAACAACCAAAAGGAATTTTGATTGCTCCAGACTGGCCAAGGCTGCACTGGTATCCATTGCTACTGAGCATAACTCACACCAAACCGTGGCCCTTGCCTCAATGGCCTCTGCTCCTAACTCAGCACAATTACAGGACTGTTCATCAAAACCTGCAAACATTGCAGCTGACAGCTTGGAGGGTTCCATGACTTTGACCCATATCTCTCTCTCCGAAAAAGTTCAAGAAATCCTGCTGGAAGCACGCAGACCTTCCACCAGAAAAACCTATTCGGCCAAGTGGAAGCGATTCATCATCTGGAATGCCAACAAGGGTCAGGATGCATCAGTAATGAGCATACCACAGATATTAGAATACTTGGCAGAAATGTTTCATAGTGGCCTCTCATATTCTTCCATTAAAATTCACGCTTCAGCAATCTCAGCAAAATACAACTGTGACCCACCTGTGTTTTCGCATCCCTTGCTAAGACAGTTTCTAAGAGGGATAAAGAATATCAAACCTCCCAGAAAACCACCAGTACCTGCATGGGACCGCAATTACGTCTTGGAAAAATTAACTCTTCCTCCTTTTGAACCAGCAACATCTTCAGAAATGCAATTTCTCTCCTGGAAAACGGTTTTCCTGTTGGCAGTTACCTCAGCAAGAAGAGTCTCGGAGATACAGACCCTCATGGCAGTACCTCCCTTTCTCATTTTTCATCAGGACAGAGTTTCTCTAAGGACCAATCCTTCATTCATGCCAAAAGTGATATCCAGGGTGTCTCTAAATCAAGCAATTCACCTGCCTACTTTCTTTCCCAATCCTCAAAATAAAGGGGAAAAGCTGCTGCACACTTTGGACATACACAGACAATTACGCTACTACTTGGACAGAACAAAGACCACCAGGAAGTCTGACCAACTATTTGTAGCCTATGCTGCTGGAGTGCAAGGAAAGGCAATCTCCAAACAAACAATTTCAAAATGGATTGGACACTGCATCAGATTCTGTTACTCTTTCCATGGAAAAGGTGTGCCAGCCAATATTAGGCCACACTCCACCAGAGCTATAGACACATCCACAGCCTTTTTAAGAGGAGTGGCTACAAAGGACATTCTAGAGGCTGCTACATGGAGCTCCGTGCATACATTTACCAAAACACTACAACCTGCCTTTATACTCCAGATCCCGAGCAGGCTTTGCTTCGGCAGTCCTGCAGGGCCTTTTAGCTACACCATCCCTTTCTTAGATCCTACCACCCCCAGCTTGGCTATGGTATTCAACCCATATGTCAGGACTGCAGTTGCATTCTTGAAAGGACATAGTACAGTTTTGTACCTACCATAAATGTAGATGTCCGATAGATATGCAACTGCAGTCAGGTTTACCCTCCCTCCTACCCCTCTGCAATTTTCCTTTTGGGTCCATTCCCCCTTTCCTCTATTAGCTGGGGATATCTGTTATGGTGTATCTGTTTATTACTGTTGTGCATGTCTGGAATTTTTTATCCATTCACCAAATTTAGCCTTCCTTGGAGGGCACCTGGCATCTGGGGCAAGAAACACTGAAGAAGATGGCGTCGGCGGATGCCTTTATACCCCAGCCGCTCTGACGTCGGGGAGGAGGCGACATCAGCCGACGCCGGACCCAGACTTTGGAATCCGGCCGGCCTAAGGGTTGCCTGAGGCAGGACAACCCATATGTCAGGACTGCAGTTGCATATCTATCGGACATCTACATTTATGGTAAGTACAAAACTGTACTTTGTGCAAGGTGGATAGATGAATAAAGGCAAGTTGGTTGTGGAGTTCAAGCCAGTTTAATTCTAGGAGTGGCTTACAGTGGTGTGTATGATATTTAGAGTTTGTGGCAAACATGGCAACTTTGTAGCACTGCTCCAACTTGCTTAGGGTAGAATTTTGTAAGTTACGATAGGAACACCATAAAGAAGGGAGAGACTAAAACTGTTTTTGCAAGGGTAGTTTTTGTTGCTGCAGTAAAGAAATGTTTGTTTCTATATAAGAGTCCCAGTTTTTGATGAGTTTGATGTATATTTTGCTGTATATGGGGGTCAAATGAAAGTTTACTGTCAATGATAACACCTAGAAGATTGGTTTCCTGCACTGTTTGTGTGGCAGTGTTGTCAGATGCAAGGTTGTTGAAATGATCAGTGACAGGGGAGGTGTTTTTGAGATGAAAGAGTACTAGTTTTGTCTTCTTTGGATTAAGAAAGAGTTGGGCATTTCTTAGAATTTGACTGGAATTAAGGACTGTTGAGTTTTTGAGAGTACTGGTAATGATTGAGCAGGCAGATTATGGTGGAATCATCAACATATTGAATGAGGGTCCCAGGATGAGAGACAGTGTGAAGGTTGTTTGTGAAAATGTAGTAGGGGTCCTAGGGTGGAGCCTTAGGGGACTCCAGTAGGGTTGTGGAGAAAGGGTGAGAGTTCATTGGACCATTTCACTGCTTGTTTACGATCCTTGAGATAATTCTGAAACCATTTTACTGTGTTATGTGAGAAGCCTAAGTTAGACAGTGTGTTCAAAAATGTGTTCAAAAGTAAGGGGTGAGACACTGTGTCAAAGGCCTTGGAGAGATCAAGGAATACTGAGGCTGTATAGCATCCTGCATCTCTGGCCTTGTTCATGGTGTCTGTAAAACATGATAGGGCTGTAGCTGTGCTGTGGCTAGGTCAGAAGCCATGTTGGGTTTTGGTTAAAAGATTGTTTTGCAGTAGATATTGCATTGCCTGCTGATGGATATCTCTCTTGAGAATTTTGGATATTGGTGACAAGATGGATGTAGGATGGAAATTGGATGGATCAAAAGAGTTGCCTCCTTTGTGGATGGGGATGATGTGAGACCGTTTCCATATGGTAGGTACTTCTGATTCAGATAAAGACCTGTTTATAAGGATACTGATTGGTTAGGTGACTGAGTTAGCAGCTAGCTTGAGGTAGTATGGGGGAGATTGTCAGCTGAGGTACAGCAGGGTTTTAGTTTTTTGTAGCAGGTTCTTAATGGTGTCAGTGGGTATGAGATGAAATGAGAATGGAGTTTGTGTGACATTTTGTTGAGTTGGGGGGGTTAGTAACGATAGAGTTAGAAGTAGTTGATGGCCTGGGGTCGGTGTCTGAATAGGTTGAAGGGTGGGGGTTCAGCATTTAGGGGTGTTAGTAGGTCTGACATTGATTTTATGAAGTGCTTGTTAAAGTTTTCGGCTATTTGTGATGGAGAGGTATCAGGTGATAGGGTGTGCTCTCCATTTCTTCCAGGGTTAAGTAGAGAAGATGTGGAGTGCCAAAATGTACTGGTGTTTATTTTATGCTGGAGTTGAAGCTGTGAATAATATAACTAGTTTTGTTACATTGTTACGTAGTGTTTTGAAATTAGCATGATTTTCTTCATTTTTGTTTTGTTTCCAGGTTAACCCCTTTGCTTCATCAGGTGTTTACATTCTTAGAGAGCCATGGTGCTGAGTTCTTTTTGATTCTTTTCATATGAATGGGAGCTAGTGTATTAAGTATGTGAAGGAAGGTGTTATTAAGGTATAGTACAGCATCATTAAGGGGTAGTTGTTTAAGGGGTGTCCAGTCTATTTCCTGTAGGAGTTTGTTGAATTTATGCTGACAAAAATGAGTTGAGTTCCTAACTAATTTTATAGTGTGTACTCTTAGTTGTTGGGAGTTTGTTCTAAGGGAATAATCTGGTAGATGATCGCTCAGGGAGATAGATGGTGTACCACAAGAGGGGTAATTGGCAGGGTGGGATACTGGAATCCAGTCTAAGGTGGATTGGCAGGTAAGATCTTTGCTGTATCTTGTTGGAGCATTGATAAGCTGAGAAAAAACAAACTGATTTATACTATTTGTGGGGGAGTCGGAAGCTATGGTTTGCCAATCTATATTTACGTCTCCTAAGATGATTGTTTCAAGGTTTATTGTTTGGGATGTCCAGGATAAAATATTTTCCAACACTGTTATATTGTTACCTGATGGGATATATATTACTATTATGCAAATTATTTTTGATATATTGAGGTTCAAAAAGGAGATTAGTACCTCAGCACTGGAAAAGATGGGTATATTACTGGTGTAGGTTGTGATGTTGAATGTAGAGGGATATAGAAGTGCTATCCCTCCCCCTTTTTTAGATCTATCTGTTCTGGTTATTGCAAAGTTTGGACATATTATTTCTGAGTCTTTTACATTGGGGTGTAGCCATGTTTCGGTAAGGGCTAGTGTGTCAGGTTTATTTTGATCAATCCAGGCTTGCAGTGGGGCTGTTTTATTATTTATACTTCTGAGGTTAAGTGTAAGTATGTTTAAATCTTTGGGGTTACTCTTGTGGTTAGTATTAGAGGGTGGGCCAGGATTAGGATGTACATCTCCACATTTGAGTAGATAGGTAATGAGGAATGCGTACCATGGGAAGTGTTTTTTATTCCTAGGTGGGGGTACTGGTGTCAAGTGTGGTTTCACAGGAGGTGAGCAGGCCAGTTTGTGGCTTGAATAAAATGGGAGGGTATAGGGGAAAAGCTGGGAGGATATACGTGAGAAGCTGTGTTTATTGGGAAGAGGGTTTTAGGAGGTTGTTGATGTGTATTATGTGTGTGGGGGTATGCAAAGATATAGCTGTAGTGAAGTTGAGAGTAAAGAGGCTGGGCAAGTTAGGGGAGCATGTCAACTGTGATAGTGGGTTTAAAAATAGTAAAAGTGGAATTTGAGTGTTTGAATGTAGTATCCGGTGTAAATAGACTTGTGATGTGTGTGCAGCTGAAGGTAAGATTGGAAATGTTTTGACTTCAGAGTGGGCTTTAATAATGTGGTTAGGTGTTTTACATTGCAGTTTGTGATAAGGATGGGTGGGGGAGATGTGATTGGTCAGTAGTAAAATTATGGTGCAATGCTAGTTTGGGTGTATAGTAGAAGAGAATGTGGTAAGCCTGGAGTTAATGTAAAATAGTTTGAGGTGGTGATTGTATTGTGATGGTGAAGTACAGTAAAATGCATAAAGAGGGGATGTGAATTCAAGGTGATGGATGTAAGGGAGAGCAGATAAGTTTGGCTAAATAAAATAAAGTAAGGTGTGCATGAAGTGCGGGTGTGGACAAGGTAGAGTTGTATTTAATTGGCTCACAGGAATGAGGGGGAGTGGTTTGCTTAAGATAAGAGTAGAGGTGCTGGGGGACGGTGGGGTATCAGGGAAGAGCAGAGGAGCAGAGTGAGGGGAGCGGGAAGAACGCTCCCAAGATGGTTTGCCACCATAAACAATCAGCGAGCTAGGAGGTTCATGGATGCAAAGACAAGGTGTCTGAACTCTAAATACTTGAGTCACAGCATCTAATTTTATAGTTATGGGCTTTTCAGTATCTTTGGAGGGATATATTACACTGATAAGAGTGAAATATGCTGAAGTGTTAATGTAGTTTCACCTTGACTGCGGTGGTGGTGCTGTGGTAGCATTGTCGCCTCACAGTAAGATGCTGTCCGGTTCGATTCTTAGCTAGAGCGTCGTCTGCGTGGAGACATACGTGAATGGGAGTACCTTCGTTGAAGGTTGTGCGTCAGAGCTGGCAACTCGGTACGTAAAAATCAACTGCCAGTCATTAGCGGACCGGAGTTCCGCTGTGGCAACCCCTAACCGGGAAAAGCCGAAAGACACAGCACAGCAGTTAATGTAGCTTCACCTTCAGCAATAAAAGGCCTGTTAGTGAGAGTAAGTGGTGGTGGAGATATCCTTCCAGCAGATTCAACACTACAAAACAATACACACTAGACTTAACAAATTAAGTTATTAGTTTAAGTCTTGCAGTTTCCCTTACATAGTTTAACTTGGTTATTTGTTCCTTGTGAACTTTTGCCAACTGCAGATGAAATTCAGCTGTGCAAGTTCTTTAGGTAGTGCAATATGTTGAGTCTGACTGCTGCAGAAGGTACATGTGCTTGTTTCACTGGGGGAGAGAGTGAAAAAAAGTTAAGGATTTTTTGATGGTTGAACTAGTTAGGTACAGAACTACTTGTCTGTACTCATCCACCTTAAGTAATGTTTGGCAGATGAGTAGTGCACTATATTTCACAGTTGTGCATTTCAGCTTTCTAGCCTTTAAACAGGACAATAAGCTTACAGGAGATATTTGTAGGTATGCAAGTTTGGGTTTACTAAAAACAAAAATGGTGGCTTCCACAGTACAAGACAGAAAGAAAAATAAATTAAACCTAACAAGATATGTGTGTGTATGCAAGTGTGTGATTATGAGATGTAGGTTTACAGATATTAGAGAGACAGGTAGAAAGCATATCTGTTAGTTCCCACTCTTTGCTACACAACATACAATCTGTAAATCTGATATTTAAGCACTTAGAAAAGGCAGCCAGCTAGAGTCTGTAACATATATAAAAATAAAAAAGGAAGCAACTCTAGAGAATGCTAAAACTCTTCACAAGCAGAAACTCTCATATATTTACGGTCATCTACATTATCCAGTAACTGTGCTGTTCATACAAACATAAAATCAGGTGCTACAATACAAGCCTTCAGTATAAGTGAGTGGCAACATATATACATAACATAAACATATGCACTACAGATTAGCAAGGAGAAAGAAAAAAAAAAAACACCTAGCCAGATGGCAACAGACTACAGATCTACTTGACGTAACTGCAGTACAAACAAGGAAATGTTGATGATTTCACTGAATCCTACTGTAAAACACCCAGCCAGTAGAAACCTGCTAATACAGTTGCTACACATTACTAGCAGAAAGACAAACTTTGCTCCTATTACTGCAACCTAGAGTAAACAGTCAGTAGACATATGCTGCTATATTTACTACACATTAACAGCAAGAGACACAACACTTAGCCAGAATTAATCACAGTGAAGTCTTAGTTATATTTTTCTAGTACAAGTTTGACCCCAAAATGAAATTAACCATAATGAATTAGAAAATACAAGAATCCAATGTACCTTTTTGTAGAGTGAAGCAGCTGGATGGAGAGAACACTTGGGACATGAGGTAATGAAGTGACTCTGATGTTGGAGCCACAATGGCATATGTAGTGAGAGAACAAGCTGAGATGCAGGGAGGAGCATTCAGTTCCTTGAGTGGAAAGCCATTTCTCCCCCCCCCCCCACCCCCAGATGGTTTACCCCCATAAAGAGACAGTGAGGTAGGAAGTTCATGGATACAAAGACAAGGTGTCTGAACTCTAAATACTTGTCTCGAGTCACAGCATCTAATTTTATATTTATGGGATTTTCAATGTCTTTGGAGGGATATATTACACTGATAAGAGTGAAATTTGCTGAAGTGTTAATGTAGCTTCACCTTCAGCATTAAAAGACCTGTGATTGTGGTTAAGTGGGGGTGGGGATATCCTTCCAGTGGATTCAACACTACAAAACAATACACATTAGACTTACTAAATTAAGTTAATAGTTTAAGTCTTGCAGATTCCCTTGTGTAGTTTAACTTGGTTATTTGTTCCTTGTGAACTTTTGCCATCTGCAGGTGAAATTCAGCTGTGCAAGTTCTTTACGTAGTGCGATATGATAAGTCTGACTGCTGCTGCTGCAGAAGTTATGTGCTTGTTTCAGTAGTTTAACTTGGTTATTTTTTCTATTAAAATTATTAAATTGCACTATTAAAATCATGTCATAGCCTAGTGATATTTGAACTTGTGGATTTTGGACAGGTTTCAGTGATACCAGCAGATATTGCTCCAAACAATGAAGGTGGTTTTAAGATTTACAGTTTCAGTGATGAGGACATTAGTGTGTCACATTCAGACCTGTTTGGGAGAGAACTGACATTTGTACTGACCAGGAGGACCAATCTCCTGAACTCACCTGTGGACTTAAAACTCTACACCAGGAAATGAAGTTTTAACATCCTTTTTGCAAACAATGAGAACAATAGGGGAACTGAAAATGAAGGACTTAGAAGACCTCGTACCTTCAATTCCCCTGTACATCCCAAGATTTCATTGTTTGAAAAAAATGTGTGAATATGATATTAGGCAATTGTTATGCAGTAATTCGCAATTTATTAAATTATAATTTGAACCAACAGGAGAGGGAGCTTTTGAGGAATATTTGCAGTAAAAAAGTAGTATGGCTGATGAATGTAGATAAGGGAGGGAGGGTTGGTTATTATGAACAATTATATAAATAAAATGGAAATATACTGTATGATGAGGTGTAGTCTCATGGAATTAGTTGAATATAGCCTGTTCCAGACTAGATAGTGCACTGCATGACATGGTTATCCAGGCGCAAATAACTATGGATTAATATGATTTTTTTAAAGGTGAAGAAACCTCTGATCCCCACTATATTCAAGATTCTTAAAATTCATAAAAACATTATGGACCCACCCCTAATCCCAATAATAGACACTGAATACTCCAAGACACATGGGATGGCAAAATATGTGGATATTAAGCTAAAAGAGTTCTGAAAGGAGAGAAACATTTAAGGACTCATGGGATTTCCTCAAAAAAGTGACATCTGATATATATGATGGCAGTATAATATTTATAACTATTGATGTCAAGAATCTTTTTTGGTCATCTCACATAGAAAATGGATTGCTTGGTTTTGTGATTATTTATGTGAATATAGTTCCCTAGATTGTAGTATTATTAATTTGGTACAAGATTTAATAGAGAGCATATTGTCTAATATGTGCTTGTTTCAGTATTTATTTTGAAGGGATTATATTTCAACAAAAAACAGGGGTAGCTTTGTGAGTGGCATGTGCCCCTGTTTTTGCCAGTATTGTTATGGCTTATTGGGAGAACCTGTATGTAATTAAATCTGAGGTCCAGAATGCATTGAGACTGTATGGTCAGTTTTTGGATGACATATGCATATTTTAGCTAGATACAGAAACACAACTTAATGATTTTTTTCATTATATTAACAATGCTACTAACTTTCTTAATTTTACCATGGAATATTCCCAAGTCAACATGTGTGATCTAGATGTTGAAATCAAGAAGGACCAAGTTAATAAAACATTTACATCTAATATTTATAGGAAACCCACCTACTCAAATACACAGTTTTACACTTCAGTAGTTGCTAATGTAGATTTCAGAAAAAAAAGCCTTGGTTAAGGGGCAGTTTTTGAGATTAGCTTGATACATTTGATACCCTTGATACATTTATAGAGAAAAGTGAAAAATTAAGGGGAATGTTGTATAGGAAGGGATGCCCAGAGATTTTTTAAAAAAAATATTTGTGAAGGAGAGTATGAGAAAAGGAACAAAGGGATTTATGTTTTCTTATTGGGAAGTGGGGATTCCTCAGCAGGTAACCAAACAAGGGAGTACGGATGAAGAAAATGGTTATGGCAAGGCTATGATGGTGACTTAAAATGCAGATACCAAGAGAAGTACAGACATTTTTGATAGGAATTGGCATATATTTTTTTGGATAAATGAAGAATAGTTACAGGGTTTGACAAATGGACCAAAGTTTGTGTATAAAAAGGATCTTTATTTTAGGAATTTAAGGAAAAGGATAGTGAATGTCAAAACTTAACTAAAGAGAAAAGTCTTGGGCATGTTGTTGTGGAAGTTGTAGACTATGTCCACATATTAAAGAGGGGAGAGTATAAGTATAAAGGGATGCAGAATGATTAAAAGTACAGCTTACAGCACTTTACAGCAGTTGTGCCACAAAAAGAGTGGTTTACATAGGCCAATGTAAAAAAATGTACACGTTTTTATATAGGAAAAATGGACAGACCCCCCCCCCCCCCGAGGTAGAATTTACGAGTACATGTATGATATATAGAGGAAATATAAATACTATGTCTTTTCTAAATATATTGTGAAGAATTATGATCATAAATCCATCTTTTTTTGCATTGGAAAAAGGTGAAAAGAGATACAAGAGGGGCATTGGAAATGTAAGGTTAGAAATAAAAGAATTACAGTGATAAATTAGTTACAGGCTTTAATTCTATCACAGATGCTAACTACACAGATATCATTCCACCCCTTTCCCAAACATTCACTAAAAGAAACACAACCTCTTATCTCCCTTGGCAAAATACATCTGCACCTAACATTCAATGTCCTTCCTTCTCTCTCTAACCTATATTCATTAAGACGTAACCACCATCTTCTTTCTTGGATGATCTCCCATCATAATGCTTCTAACTTGCTACTGAATCTATTGCTTATCCTATCAGCATACTTATCAATCGATCCATCAGCATACTTATCAATCGATCCATCAGCAAATCCCAAGTCCCAGACCTCTGGAAGCAGACTATAGTAACCCCTCTTCACAAAGGAGGTAAATCAAATGAACTAACAAATTACAAACCCGACTCTGTGTTATCCCCTCTATCAAAACTACTTGAAAAGTGTGTACACTTGCAATTACTAAACTGTCTTATCCATCACAACCTTCTTACACCTACTCAAGATAGATTTAAGCCTGCACACAGCACAACAACCACCCTCATCTCCTTTATTGATATAGTAAACAAAGCTAGGGACATGGGACAGTTAACCTCTGTAATACTACTAGATCTGTCAAAGGCCTTTGGCATGGTATCACATGACAAACTTCTACAGCAACTCTCTTCATTAGTATGTTCACAATCCTCCTAATAATGGTTTAAAAGCTATCTAGCCGATAATGTGTTAAATAGCAAGGATATCTATCGTAGTACCAGACTAACAAAACAGGAGTCCCACAAGGATCCGTACTTGGACCCCCCCCTCCGCCTGTTTAATATCTTCATCAATAAACCTGCACACCCCCTCCCTACATAGCACATTATTCCAATATGCTGATGATTCCACCAATATCTCCTCATCCAACAACATACCAGACCCTCTGCAAATAATACAAAATGCCTTTACCTCAATAGAATCTTGGCAAAATGAAGCACAGATGTTCTTCGTGCATACAGCTGCAGTCATAACAGATGGGTTCTCCTGCCATCAGGCGGGTCCACGGTCGGCCGAATTCCAAAGTCTAGGTCCGACGTCGGTTGTCGTCGCTTCTTCCCTGACGTCAGTGCGACAGGGGTATAAAAGAACCAGCCGACGCCATTTTCTTCAGTCTTTCTTGCCGCGCGGTGCCCAAAGCAGAAGCAGTTCGCAAGTGCCGGGCGGCCAGCTCCTGAAATTACGAAAATTTTGCAACCGAAGTCTTTTTGAAAGCTAAGTACCCTGTTGGGGAAACTTTTCTTGCCTCAGACCGATGTCAGACAAAGTTAATAATTGTATTTCATGTGGGAAGCAAATACCGCATAAGGATTTTCATTCCCACTGTATTCCTTGTTTAGGCCCAGACCACGACTTCTTGGTCTGTCGTTTTTGTGCTACATTCAACAAACGCACCATTAAGCGTTGGGCAGAGTTCGCCCAGCATTATTTTGGCAAAAAATTTAACTATATTATGTCGTCGGATACTCCGACTCCAGTTTTGTCTAAAAAGCGCAAAGATAAGGACCGACACACGAGGTGCACGGCCTCTACCGACACCATGCCAAAGCAGACTACAGGTGGTCCGGTTCTCAGTGAGGCGCCTACGCAGCCCCTGACTACCGACGACACTTCATTGGCGGTGTCTTCTGTGCCCGAGGTCGCAGGCTCCTCGGCCCACACCCCAACTACAGATACCGAAGCCACTCTTGGTGGTGAATCTCAAAATGTAGACAGGTCTGCCTCCTCTCAAGGTGTCTTTAGACCTTCCTCTTCTTTTTCCATCAAGGCTTTCACTAAGTCTAAAGCAGCCATGCATTCTAAGAGACAAGCTACACAGGGCCCATCTCCAGGCCCCATGCCTAAAAAAACAGATGCTTAAAATGGCTGAGGATTTAATTACTCTTATCAGGGGTTCTCAACCCCCCCCCCCCCGGATAAAAGGCCCAGAGTGGAGGAAGAATCCCCCTCCTCTGATCAGGCCTCCATTATATCAGAGCACTCTGATGAACAGGAACTTTCTTACTCCCCTTTTGAAGATTCTGATGCAGAGGAGTCCATTCCCTCTGTATCCCCCCAGTGGATTACTCATTTGGGGAAACCTTGCATACCTTAAGGGAACACTTCCACTGGGAAGGCCAAGAGTACTCAGATTCCAAGAAAAGCCTTAGGGAATTTCTTTTGCTACCTCAGCACAGGCCTCTGGCTATACCTCCTGTCTTGGACATACTAGATGATGTGTACTCAGAGGCCTGCCTTAACCCGGATTCTTTACCTCCAGCCCCAGTCAAGCCTGACAGGTACTACCGGGTTCCTGACTCACACCAATTTCTATACAAAAGCCATGCTGCTGACCCAGAAAATATCTCACAGGGCCCCAAGGGAATTAAGGCCTCCACTGCTAAAAATCCATTACCTTCCGAGAGAGATTCCAGATCCTTTGAAAGGTGGGGAAAAAAGGTATATACCTCGGCCACCTTAACCATGAGGGCATTAAACTGCCAGTTCCGTATGCTAAAGTACCAGCAGTTTCTGTTATCACAATTGAGAAGTAAAATGTCACAACCTGAACAACCAGACTTGAAGGAGTTGCAGGATTTGATGCATAGTGCAGAACAAGTGGGTAAACATACCTTGCAATGTGGTTTTGATGCTCTAGAGGACTCATGTAGAGTTGCTGTTACAGGATCAGTCATACGTAGACATGCCTGGCTCAAGGAACAAACCTTGCCAGATCATGTCAAAGCTAAGTTACTAGATGCCCCTCTACAAAAGGATGTATTATTTGGTGCTAATGCTGAGGAGGTATTAAAGAAAATGGAGGAAAAGGCTAAATCAATGCAAACAGTGAAAGATTTTCTACAGGTACAACCCCCACGTTTCAGTAGAAATTGGCCTTCCAAAAATTGGTCCTTTCCAGCCACGGACAGACCCCAAAGAGGTAGATACAGGCGCCCGAGGGGCAGAGAGCAATCCCAAGGATCGTTTAGAGGCAGACAATGGCAAGCCCCTACACAAAGAGGTGGTGAGGATAGTTCACAGCCATTCAGAAAGCAAGCCCAATGACTTTCCCCTTTGCATGCCAAGCAAGGCTCAAATGGCAGCACCCTTAGGCGGAAAACTGGCATTATTTTCAAAAAATTGGCATATTGTCACAAAAGACAAATGGATCCTGGACATTATAAACAGAGGCTACAGATTCCATTTTCACACCCTTCCAAAAATGAGAGGCATGCCAAACCTGCCACACAATCAAAGGGCAGAGGCACAAAGACAAATTTCAGATCTCATAGACATGAAAGCTATTCAAGAGGTACCTACTCACAAACAAGGTCAAGGTTTTTATTCCAGACTATTCCTGGTACCAAGGAAGGGAAAAGATTGGAGACCTATTTTGGACCTATCATCCTAAACACATTTTTACTCGTACCAAAATTCAAGATACTCACTTTAGCTTCTTTCCATGCTGGGCAAGGAGTCTTGGCTGGTAACATTGGACCTCAAGGAGGCATACCTGCATGTCCCAATCAGACAAAATTGCAGAAGATACCTCAGATTTCTTGCAGGTTCAACCCATTATCAATTCTCTGCATTGCCCTTTGGCTTATCTACTGCGCCCAGAGTATTCACAAAATGCCTGGTATCAGTAATTGCCTACTGCAGACTTCAAGGGATACAAATATACCCCTATTTGGACGACTGCCTGATCCAAGCGGACAGCAAGCACATACTTCTGAAACATCTGGCTTATGTAATAATGTTGTTGAATTCTCTGGGATACACAGTCAACAAAAAGAAATCAAGGCTAATACCCTCTCGGAAAATAATTTTCCTGGGTGCCAACTTGGACACAAACACCCAGATGGCCTACCTCACGCCAGAGAAGCAGGGGCAACTAACTCAATACTTCAGAACACTAGCAAATTTCACCAGGCTGACTGCAAGGAAAATCCTGCAGGCTCTGGGATTCATGGCATCTTGCATCTTACTAATCCCATGTGCAAAGCTGCATATGAGGAAACTTCAATGGTACCTGAAAAACCTATGGTCTCAACACAGCCACAGTTTGGAAACAATAATACCACTAATTCCATGTCTTCAAAAGGAATTTCTGTGGTGGGCTCAAGCATGCCAAACAAACACAGGTCTCCCATTCAGCAATCCTCAAGCAAATCAAGTCATCACAACAGACGCCTCGGACTATGCCTGGGGGGCGCACATGACAGATCGGTGCATTCAGGGCAAATGGTCCCAAAAAGAAAAGCACCTTCACATCAATCAAAAGGAAATGCTAGCAGTAATAAATGCTATTATAGCTTTCAAAGACCTTCTGCATCCAGGTCAACTATTGATAAGGACAGATAACACCACAGTAATGTGGTACATAAACAAACGGGGAGGAACCCATTCATACCCCCTATGCAGGCTGGCCAAGTCACTTTGGAACATGGCTCTGGACTTACAAATCGAACTTCAAGCACAGTACTTGCCAGGCAAGGAAAACACGCTGGCAGACAACCTAAGGAGAAATATGACAGATCCACACAAATGGAAGTTGCATCGTCAAGTTTTTACAGAGATAATTCAAGCATGGGGAAGGCCAGACATAGATCTCTTTGCCTCCCACAAAAATCACCAATTGACAAAATTCTGCTCAAGGATTTTTCATCCAAAGGCCTGGAGAGTGGACGCTCTCTCTTTCAGTTGGACAGCAATGACAGTTTATGCCTTCCCACCTCTTCCTCTGCTGCCCAAAGTTCTATTAAAAACCAGAGCAGACAGACCAAAGATGATTCTCATTGCTCCAGACTGGCCAAGACAACACTGGTACCCACTCCTGAGGAGCCTGACGCATTCCCCACCATGGACCCTGCCTCTAATGCCTCTTCTTCTGACTCAGCACAGCTTCAAAACTCTTCACAGTCAGCTGAAAACACTCAATCTAGCCGCATGGAAGATTCCTTAACATCACAACAGACCCTACTCTCCAAGGAGGTGCAGGATGTCATTTTGGAGGCCATAAGGCCGTCTACTAGAAAAGCTTACTCCGCAAAATGGAAACGGTTTTGTGCCTGGAATGAGAAAAAGGGCCAGAATCCTGGAAAACTGAATTTACCTCAAATATTACAGTATCTAGCTGAGCTGCTAAGCAGTGGGCTTTCATTCTCCCCATCAAAATCCATGCCTCAGCCATTTCTGCAGAATACAACACTGATCCACCTTTATTCTCTCACCCCCTCTTAAGACAGTTCCTCAGAGGGGCTAAGAATCTAAAACCCACAAGGAAACAACCAATACCTGCTTGGGATCTCAATTTCATTCTAGAAAAGCTGACCTTGCCTCCTTTTGAGCCAGCTGCCTCAACAGATTTGCAATATTTGTCCTGGAAAACAGCTTTCCTTCTGGCTATTACCTCGGCTCGTAGGGTATCAGAACTACAAGCTCTCATGGCTGTGCAGCCTTTTATTATCTTCCATCAGGGTAGAGTTTCCTTACGAACCAACCCCTCCTTTATGCCAAAAGTGGTATCCAGGGTAGCTTTGAATCAGGCTATACACTTACCTACCTTTTATCCTAATCCTCAAAACAAAGGGGAGAGATTTCTGCATTCCTTGGACATCCACAGACAACTGCGTTATTATTTGGACAGAACAAAGCCTTTCTGAAAATCAGAACAACTCTTTGTGTCCTATGCTATAGGAGCTCAAGGGAAGCCAATTTCCAAACAGACACTCTCAAAATGGATAGCCCACTGCATACACTTTTGTTATTTTATTCATGGCAAATCTGTACCTACAGGCATCAGATCTCACTCCACAAGGGCCACGGCTACCTCTGCAGCTTTCCTCAGAGGAGTTCCTACCAAAGATATTTTGGAAGCAGCTTAGAGTTCTGTGCATACCTTCTCCAAGCACTACCACCTTCCATTATACTCCAAATCTAGAGCAGGCTTTGCCACTGCAGTCTTGCAGGGCATTCTGGCTCCTCCTAGTGCCTACCACCCCTTTCTTAGCTTTGGGATTCTATCCATCTGTTATGACTGCAGCTGTATGCACAATGAACATAGTACAGTTTTGTACCTACCATAAATGTAGATGTTCGAGTGCTAATACAGCTGCAGTCCAGGTTTCCCTCCCTCCTTCCCCTCTTGGGACAGGCCTATTGGCTAGCACCTCCTCATACAACCTGCTTGGGGTATTTCATTCATGGTGTATTTGCTTGCACTACTGTATTTTGATTATATGGCATTGCTTTATTACACAAATTTATGTATTGCCTTCCTTCTGGGGGCACCTGACATCTGGGGCAAGAAAAACTGAAGAAAATGGCGTCGGCTGGTTCTTTTATACCCCTGTTGCACTGACGTCAGGGAAGAAGCGAAGACAACCGACGCCGGACCTAGACTTTGGAATTCAGCCAACCGAGGACCCGCCTGACGGCAGGAGAGCCCATCTGTTATGACTGCAGCTGTATTAGCACTCGAACATCTACATTTATGGTAGGTACAGAACTGTACTATGTTCATCGTGCATACAGCTGCAGTAATCACAGATGGGTAGTATCCCAAAGCTACGCACAGGGTGGTAGGCACTAGGTGGAACTGGGATGAGCCAGAATGCCCTGCAACACAAAACTGTACTTTACTGCTGAAACTCAATAAAACAAAAATTCTACTTTTGCTCCCAAAACATTCTCATCTGAATTTAAAATTTACTTCCAAAACAAAACCGAGATTGAAGTTGTAATACACGCTAAGCTACTAGGTGTCACCATAGACAATAAACTCAACACATACACAACTCTCTCTCTCTTTTTTTTTTTTTTTTTAAAAAAAACAGTGCAAATTTGGGACACTACAGAAACAAAAACTTCAAGGATCTTTCTGCCAAAAGATTGATAGCCAATACCTACTTGATCCATTCTCTACTATACAGAGCTCCTATTTTCACCAGTCTGCACTTGTCCCTAAAAAATAAACTTCAGTCCTGCTACTACAAGATCACCAAATTTGCCATAGGCTTATCACATCGCTCGTACCACTGCAAATTTCTTACAGAGCTAAACTGGCTTGAACACCCACACCATTTTGACTGTCTGCAACTATCTATCACACACAAAATAATGTACAAACCAGATTCCTGTCCTACCCTTAAATCTATTCTGCACAGCTGCATTCCTTCCATAACTCTCCGTTCATTAAATAAACAACTATTAAGTCTACACAAACCTAATAGAAAAGCTGACCAGTGTCTTTATTCCTATGCTATAGCCAAACTATGGAATGCTTTACCAGAACAAATTACTAATGTTAATAATTCCAAAAAAATTCAAAGATTACACTATAAAAACACCTTCTTAACTCACACACACCTCCCTTTTCTCTAATACAAACATTTAACCCACACCTTTCCCTCTTAACCTTTTCATTAATCTTTCTCCCAAACTTCTATTCCACCATCCATCTCTGCCCCTTTTCTTTATTCACTCACCTCCAACTACCCCCTACATACATCTTATCCCCAGCTATTCCCCCCACTACCCCTTACCTTAAAATTTCCTCTTGGCCCCATTTTTCCTACTTTCCTAATGAGTTATTCCTTAACTCGTCTCTCAAACAGCCAAAATCTTATCCTTGCTTTTTCCTCTAACAGTAGATAGGTAGAGGTTCTAATCTCACAGCAGCCAACTTAATGTTTGCATGTGTCTGTGTGTGTAAACATATCCCCTTGCAGCATAACGGTCATGCCCCCATGGGCTAGCCCAGTGCAATGATTATGGGTGGGAAGATGGTATAATGGCCAAGGTGTTTACCTTACAAACACAAGGTGCAGGGTTTGATTCTCACATGGAGTAGTTGGCTAGGCTTAAAATAGCCCACAAGTGTAGTTAGCCTAGTAGTACCCTATGAAACTAACCCTCCACCTCATTACCACTATTAATGTCCTTCAATATAAACCACCTTCTCCAGTTACTATCAAACATTTAATTTGGTGTTGTCAGTTTTCATTTTATCCTTGACATATGGGTTCGGTTCCAACATCGGAACTGACTTGACAATTACTACAGCTCACACTGACCAAAAACTCTTCAGCTTCACCTCTACCCATAATGCCTGTCTCCCAATTGCCTCAGATCTTGTTTGCTGCTTTTCCGGACAGACGCCTTCACCAGAGCTGTCATGCTTAGTTTTGCTTTTGAATATTTTTTTCTTCTAATTTTCTTCTATTTTTGAAACTTCTGTCTTTGAGTGTTTATTCTCTTTTGCTATTTTCTCTACCCTTGATTTAGTATCACTGTCCCCTTTGCATTAACTCCGATGTATTCTCTGCTGTCATTGTGATAGCTTTCTTCAGTACACTTCTGTGTACTCCTTAATTATTATTGTTCATGGTTTCTTTCTTTCCTTTCTCCACTTTCACTACATGTAAAAAACAAAAAAAAAAAAAAAAGTCTGCCTTCCTTTTTTGGTTGAGAGTTTTGCCAGTGTGTGTGTGTGTGTGTGTGTGTGTGTGTCCGCGCGCGCATGCGAGCAAACACTTCCAGCCTCCTTTTTATTATAGAGGAAAAAACTAAGGCCCCTTCTGGCTTTAAAAAAATGCCAAAAGTACAGTCATAAGATACATCTATCAGATGTACATCTTTTACGTGTATATTTGCGTCCTGTGCATTTACAGGAGGATTGCAGTATTTGTCATGGTTTTAGCCATAGGGCTCTTGTTGCGAGGAGGAACAAGCTGATTTTGAAAGGTTTGATTCCATCCGCATTTGGGGAGGTCATATCTGCTGTAGACAAAAGCAAAATAGATATTTCTTCCCCTTCTTCATCTTCCTCTTTGGAGAAGGGTAAAAAGAAAAATTTGTCGGTACCATCCTCCCCTTTGGCACCAACAGCTAAGAAGCATAGATCCTCAGCTTCTAAAAGTTCCTTGGAGCTGAAAGACTCTGATTCTAAGATTTCGGTACCAGTAATATCATCAGCTCTGACCACCATTCCTACGGCAAAACCCCTGACGCCAATGGCATCGATGCAAAAAGATTTCCCTTCTGGTTCTGCATTGACGTTGACTAATTCATTGCAGACTGTAGCTATAGGACAAAAGGAAACTTTACCCAGGACTTGTTACTCCCTATTTGTTGACCCCTTTGTGGGTGAGTTACCCGAGGTTTTTCTTCAGAGACCCAATGTCATCAGTCTGTTACACTAAAAGTCTTACAGAACTCGAAGTGGAGGGACTGGTGAATAAAATTTTGTGGGCGAGAGGTTTCACAGGACTTCTTCAGCTCCCGCCCTGATGGGCTCAGAAGACTAACTTTCATTCACTCATCTAACCACTCCTCTGAGGTTTCAGAGTTTACAGCTGTGAGTCTGGTGCTGGTTGTATTGGTTGTGGAAATCTCTCTCTCTCTTCAGAACCAGTTATTGCACTGAGTTCTTTGGTTATTTCAGAGCCAGAGACATCTCAGGGCTGTATCTGTCCGGTCGGCTCCAAGGGGCAGGAATCAACTTCAATTTTTTCATAGCTGTTCCTGCACCTTGGAGCATCGGCATGGTTCAGCTCTGGCTTCTGTCTCAGGGGCTGTTTCTTAGGAGCTGGGAGTGACCTCTGTTCTGAGGCAGTTTATCTTGATTCTGGGCTCCCTTTTTGTCTTGGGGGGGGGGGCAGACTTCGAGGCTATAGAGTGGGCCTTGTCTTTACAGTGACTCAGTCATCCTTTTCCACTTCAGAGCAGATAACTTTCTCACACCCATTTGTTCGACCTGTCTCTCCTCTGAGGCAGTGGTACCAAAACCTCAGGAATCTCGTATACAGATTCTGTCCTTTTCTGATGCCTCTCCAGACTATCCCCCTAAGGTTCCTCAGAAGAAATGCAAGAGGAAGCACTTGGAGTCCCTGCAGGAATCAATCACAGAACATACTGATTTTGTGGAAGAGGGTCCCCAATGTCACCCCCTGAAGATGTCTCCTTTGGAGACATCCTAGAAATTTTGAAACAGTGGTAAGTCCCAAAACCCTTCCTCGGAGGAATCAGTTTATCTGCAGGCTTTCAGTACACACCTGTCTACCTCTTGGGTGACTCTACCCGCTGACAAACTCATCTTGTTGATTTCTCAGTGGGGGTGGAAGGCATTGGACATTATTGAACCCATCCTCAAGAGACCAGACAAAATTTTATCTGCACCTGAAGATAAGCAATTCTGGGCTAAAGGTTTAGTGGTAGATGCCATGGGTTGTAGCAGCTGCCACGAAAAAGGAACTTACTGAGGTGAGTTCATCTATCCATCCACCCAATAGAGAGTCTCGAGCGATGGATAGATTTGGGAAGTGAGTTTATGCTTTACTGACCTTCACTTTAAGGTCTTTGAATTTCCTGGCACATTTAATCAGACTTTAGAGGGTATCGGATCAAGGAGTTGTCTGATACCCTGGTGTGAACTGTTACTGAGAGAGTCCAAAGGAAGGTTGCATGCCAGTTGGCTACCCTGCAGTCTGTGTCAAACTCGTCCATGAGGCTCTTGTGCATGCAGCCAAAGGGACTTCCTGAGCGGTGGGTTCAGGCATAGCCATAAGGAGACATGCCTGCATGCAGCTATGTTTGTGAAACCACTTAAGTCTGCATTTGTCAATGCACCTTTTGATGGATCATCTTTGCATGGCACAAAATTAAGAGAGACTTTATCCATGTGTGAGAAGGATGGTAAGACCCTTTCTGATGTGGGTGTACGTTTTTCCACCCCTCCCCAAAACCTTTTCCTAGGAATCAGAGGAACGGCAGAAAGATGTGGTTCAAAAAAATCCCAAGGTCCTTTCCAAGACACAGATGGAGGCAGTTCCCTTGGGAGCAGAGGGGGGAGCTACAGTGGAAGATGCACACACAGTAGAGGTGGTCTGCAGAACCAGGGCTTCAGGGACTCCTTCCTGGGTAATCCCTTTCAGCGTTCCTGAAAGGAGACCTGATTGTCTTCCTCTCAGTCGGGGGATGCTTATCCTTGCACCCAAATGCCTGGCTGATTATAGCAACAGATTCTTGGGTGCAACGGATCATATCCAGATGTTATACCATACCCTTTTCCCGTCTTCCCTTTGTCCCAATATTTCACCCCGTCAATGGGGAACCAGCAAAAACTGTTTGACAAAAGAGTCATCCAAGAAATCCCACTAGACCAGAGAGGATCTGGAGTTTACTTAAGAAAAAAGACAGGAATGGAGACCAATTTTGGATTTCAGAGTGTTGAAAAAATCAGTTCAACAAATGAAATTACGGATTGTTACTGTACAGTCCATTCTTCTGCTTTTAGTAAAGGATGACTGGATGTGCTCAGTAGAGCTTCAGGATATGTATTACCGTATGAAAATGGAGAAGCGCTCCAGAAAGTTTCTCCACTTCTGGGTTGGAGCCCGTCATTACCAGTTCAGGGTGCTACCCTTTGATCTCACCACAGTCCCCAGGGTGTTCACCAAATGTATGTCAGCAGTAGTAGCTCATTTGAGACTACAAGGATTCCAGGTATTTCCATACTTGGACGACGGCCTCATTACCACTCTGACCAGGCATCAGCTGATAGAAGCAAGGGATTATGCTCTCCAGACCTGTGCATAGTTAGTAATAACTATCAATCAAAAAAGATCTCAGCTGTCTCCAACTCAAAATTTGGAGTTTATAGAGGCATTGCTGAATATGACAAAAACCATAGCATCCTCTCCCCCAGTGAGTCTTCAAAAAAATCATAACTCAAGTGAAAAAAATATATACACAGGAAGAAGGTTCCTGGTCACCTAGTTTTACAGAACCTAGGTTTTATGGCAGCAACAGTTACTGTAGTTCCCCTAGCCAGATATCACATGAGAATTCTACAGTGACTGCTGGCTTTTCAATGGTCTGTACTGTATCAACCCATGTCGGACCAGATTCTGATCACAAATCATTGCAAAAAGGACCTAGCTTGGTGGATTCCCTCCAAAGAAATTCTTCTGGGTTGCCCCATCATCTTTCCAGAGCTCAAGGCCATAGTGACCACGGACACCTCCCAGATGGGGTGGGGGGGGGGCATTTTCTGGGCAAGACTGTCTAAATCACTTGGTTCCCTACAGAGGCCAACTTGCATATAAATGTTCTGGAGCTAAGAGTGGTGCTTTTTGTATTACAAGCCTTTCAAACTGCTCTTCCTCTGTGAACAATTGCAATTCAAACAGACAGTATGTCAGTAGTTTGGTACATCAACAAACAAGGATGACCAAATCTTATCCCCTTTGTCCAGAAGCACTTAATATGTGGCAGTGGATGATCTCTTCCAACTGCTTTCTGATAGCAACACATATTCCGGGGAATACCACTGTGATGGCAGACAAGCTGAGCAGATATATTCTCCAGGCTCGTGAGTGGTCTCTCAATCCAAAAGTGACAAGAGATTTTCCATCAGTGGGGCCATCCTTGCTGCAACCTGTTTGCTTCTCCCCTAAACAACAAATACAGCAACTACTTTGCCCTGGTTCCCCCTCCAGGGAAGTCACCAAGAGACACACTTCTCCACATTTGGCCCTTTCATCTCCTGTACACTTTTTCCCTAATACCTGTAATCCCAGAATTCTTACAGGAAACTCTCAGGTTGAAGAGCAAAGTAATCCTCATTGCTCTGTTTTGGCCTTGACAGATATGGTTCCCCTTTCTTTGGCCTTATCTAATTCAGTGACCATGGACTCTGGACTAAGCTCCAGACCTTCTGTCCCATCCAAATGGGATAGTTTACCCAGACGTTCCAAACTTCAAGCTGACACCATGGTTGATCCAGTTCCATTAGTGGCCAGGCATCTTAAGCTTTCATCCCCAGTATGCCAAATTTTCCTAGCTTCTCATAAACCTTCCATACAGAAACTATATAGTAATAAATGGAAAAGATTTTCCGTTTGGGCACATGAAAGGGTTATTGACCCCTGTTCCGCTTCTACTGGTAATATTTTAGAGTTCTTGGCTTTCCTTTTCAGTGCAATGTCCCTTCTACAGTCAGAATACAGCTAGCAGCAGTTTCAAATTTCCATGCTGGTCTGGAAGAACATTCCTTGGCTTCTCATAGATTCTGTAACTAATTTTTAAAAGGGAACACTTTTGCTGAAACCTGCTTTCAAAGATCCTACCCCACCTTGGGACCTAAACCTAGTGTTGCAAACTATTGTACATTCTCTGTTTGAACCATCTACAGACTGGTCTGAAATATTTGTCATGGAAAAAGTCATTTCTGCTGGCAATAACCTCTGCTAGAAGGTATTCAGAAATTCAGGCTTTATCATGTAAACCTCCTTACCTGATCTTTAAAAGGACAGGGTCTCCTTACGAACAAATCCCACCTTCCTATCTATAGTAGTGTAAGAGTCTGATATCAATCAGACGATTAATTTGCACATTTTTCAAAGAGGTGAATACTGTCTGCATTTGCTAGATGTTCACAGACAGTTACACTTTTACCTTCACAAGACAAAAGACATGAAGAGCTCTGACCAACTATTTGTCTCCTTTTCAAGTGCTAGGTTTGGTAAACCAGTCAGCAAGGTGACCTTAGCCAGATGGCTTAAGGATTGTATTACCTTTATCTATGACAAAAGGAAAATTGTCTTACCTAGGCCTGTTAAAGCACACTCCACAAGATCTGTCGCCACTTCAGCAGTTTTCCGATCTAGAATTTCATTGGATTATATATGTGCAGCAGCTACTTGGGCTTCTCCCCATACCTTTATTACTCATTGCAAATTGGTTTTGGACTATAGGGGAAGAGCATCCTTTGTTTCAGTGGTGCTCAAGAATATCCTTCCTTGAGTCCTTCCAATGTCTAAAGTAGCTGGAGACTCTTCCACATATGGCAAGGATAAAATGAAAATTGACAGTATCAGATAGAAAAGTTATGTACTCACCATGATGTCCCATCTGTGTTGTACGTTTTCATTTATCCTCGACACTCCTCCTTCCATCCCCCTGCCTTTGAAGACTGGTGGAACGGATAACATGCCTTTTTCTTATGGTAACCTTTGAGGAATATCAGATATGGCTTCTGTTGAGGCTTCTTTATCTGTCAATCTATATCTAATCTGCAAACTCAATCTCAGGTAATTGGGACACAGGCATTATGAATAGAGGTGAAGCTCGAGAGTTTTTTGGTCAGCCCGAGCTTTAGTAACGGCCGACTCGGTTCCGATGTCGGAACCAAACCATTATGTCACTGATAAATTAAAATGAACAACACAGATGGAACATTATACAATCCACAAAGTAGAAATGGAGTAGGCAAATGTTTGTATAAACACACCAAAATTTATTATAATCCAAGGTTAAAATGCTAAAATGTCCAAATATAAGCACTTTTGTCTCGTTTTAACTGACTTAAAGAGACTTCATCAGATACAGTTAATTACTCTCACCTACCAAATTTAAAAGAAGTTCAGATGACATCATTTCCTAGAGCAGTCAAGACACCTTCATTTAAAGCTATAATGTACTTAAAATCATCGTTACCTCCACAACACCATAAAAAAATGTTTAAACCTGTAGAAATACTTCGTAAATTTTAAAATCATAAACTATCAAATACTATGTTGCTAACATAATTGTACGCATAAATAAATACATGTAAAAATAAATATGAATGAATAACTAAAATATTTGAGAAGATATATGCGCATAACTTAATGCTAATTCAGACAGTGAATAAATTAGCAAAATTATTACACTGTAAAGATTATAGAATATATTTTAACGTCTATTCAGAGCTTTGATTTTCAAAAGACTATTGATAGACAAGTTGTCATTAAGCCCTGGTCTAATCTGCCATCCTAATTCCATTTTATCCAGCTAATAGGACCATGCTCCACCTCTTGCACTGATTGTAACAGTATCCAGTATGATAAATGTTAATACATGGTCAGGGTAAGCCATAATATGTTTAGCTAAAGCATTCCCTTCCCGTGAATCACGAATATTTCTAAGATGTTCCCCTATTCTACTTTTAAATTCGCGCTCAGTCTTGCCCACGTAAAAACATGGGCACAAATTACAAACAGTGAAATATACAACCCTCTCAGTTGAACATGAAAAACTACCTCTCAGCCATATTCTAACTTTACTACACTGTTACTAATTTCCATAATATTCGGGCAGAACTTGCATCTTCCACATTTATGCATGTATTCTTGAGAATACTCGCCCTGTCTTCTTTCAGACGTGTTTTTAAGACACTGTACTTTCTTGTATACGCAAATAGGAGCGTCACCCAAAATATCTCTCGTCTCTTTATCACTCCTGATAATTTCCCAATTTTTTATTAAAATGTTCTTGATATTATATGCTTCGTTATTATAAGTGGTCACAAAACTATTTTCGTAAGTCTTCTCATTCACTGATGATGTGACCATAATTGTGTTGGTGTGGGTTTCCTTCCTATTGTCATCTCTACCATTCATTATATGGTTTATATTGCTTGTCTAATGTTCAACATTCTGGCTTCTTTCATCTAAAATAGGGGTAAAGTGCCCAAATTTTTCTTTTGTTATTAACTTCTTGCATAATCAGATCAATTAGACTACTAGGGTATCCTCTTCTAAGAAACATACATTTCAGCAAGTTGCATTCCTCAACGTAGTTGTCCTAAAGTGTCGTCATCCTGGCTGCATGGACAAATTGCCCTTTCAACACTGCCCGCTTTTGTTTGAAGGGATGACAACTGCTGAAATGTAAGAAACTGTTAGAATAGGGCTCTTTTCGAAATATTAATTTCTAGCTAGAAATCTTTTCCCAATTTCATCTTTTATTAAGTGGGCATCCAAGTATGCTATACTAGTATCATTGACCGTGTGTGTAAACCTCAGGAAACTATTTTTTTTGTTTATAAATGTAAGAAAGTCATCCAGAACATCTCTGGGCACTTCCCATAATATAAACAAATCATCCAAGTAACGAGTATATGTCTTACAATGTTGAAAATAGTTAGAAGTTTTAAGGTATTTTTTCTCCCACATCAACATAACAATATTTGCATATAGGCCCCCACATGCAGAGCCCATTGCGACTCCCTCCTTCTGAAGGAAATACTGTCCTTCAAAGAAATTGAAATTGTTCCTTAAAATTGTCTAAAATCTGCTCAAATAAATTAATTTTATCCTGTCCTATCCCTTTTGAGTGTAAATATTCAAAAAAACCACTGTACAAATTAAGTACGTCTATAGTGACTAACAAAAATAATCTTTTTTGTATCTAATACCATTGATTTTTCTTAAAAAAATCCCAAGAGTCAGTACATACACTAGTTTCATCCCATACATATTTACTTAACTCCTTCTCCGGGTATTGCGCTAAGGGGTATATAATAGAGCCCCTTGCATCAACAGTTGGTCTCATTGGTGGTTGATGCATATCCTTATGGATTTTTGGAACTCCGAAAATGGATTTTTTATGGTGTTGTGGAGGTAATGATGATTTTAAGTACATTATAGCTTTAAATGAAGGTGTCTTGATTGCTCTAGGAAATTATGTCATCTGAACTTCTTTTAAATTTGGTAGGTGAGTAATTAACTGTATCTGATGAAGTCTCTTTAAGTCTGTTAAAACGAGACAAAAGCGCTTATATTTGGACATTTTAGCATTTTAACCTTGGATTATAATAAATTTTGGTGTGTTTATACAAACATTTGCCTGTTCCATTCTACTTTGTGGATTTTATAGTGGTTCTTGTTCATTTACTTTCTTCGTGGTGTGGTCGAGTATGGCGTCAGAACAAGGCAATGTTTCAACAAATTCAACACAACAATCAACGAGTGTTTTGGCGAGTAACGGAGGAGTAGATTTAACCATTTTGATCCAGCAGTTGATCAACAGAATGGACCGACTAGAGCAGTCAACGAGGTCACAATTCACTGTTCACTCTACACCAGGTGTGTCCACAGACGTTAATATGACACCAGATGGGTCTTCCGACGATAATGCTGTAGTGAGCACTTCACAACAGTTTAACACAGCATTGACATCTACCATTGGCAACATTGATACACGAGGACAACCGTCTTTGTTCTGTGTAACTGTACCACCTCTTCGTCCTTACCAAGCACAACAAGCGGTAAATAACACAAATAGAGCTACATTTTTGAATAACAGTGTTGGTTCTAATGTACCTCAGTTAAAAGACTGGTTAAAAAATGATGACTTATTATTTAATAGGGGAAGAAATGTTAACATGTGCCTGCAAGATCAGTTGAATGAACTAGACCGTAACTTGCTTAAAATCAAGAAGTTGCAAATGGACAACATGTTTTTCAATGAATGTTTGAAACAAAGAACTGTGCCAAAAGGTCTCCGTATGTGGCGCTACCCTACTGGGTTGGTTGCAGGGTCGGACTTTCACTTGGAATTAATTGAACTGTTTGATAAGTTCGGTTTTGAATACATGCAGAGGGTCATTACAAATAATAACAAAACAATCAAGCTTCTGAATAAAGAAGTGACAATACTGGACAGATCAATTATACAAAACTCTGCATTTTCCAGTACAGGTTCGAATATTGTAGGATTTTTCGTACAATAGACGAACAAATGTCACTAATAAAAACAAAAAAACTGGTTGGGGACGAAAAAGATTATGCTAATAACACAGCATACCTTCGTCCCCCTCCATCTCAGGAGTGGCAGTTTAACAAGGATAGGAATGTCCAAGTTAATGGCAACAATAACCCTAATGATGAAACAAATGATTTGGGTTTGCCCGACAATGATTTTTTAGCCGAGGATGAATATCTAGCTTGGAGACGTTCGGAGCGGATTATGAATCAACAACAGAACCAACAACACCAGAACAGGGGCCAGCTACAGAATTACCAACTGGGGAGAGGAAGAGGTTACAACCGAGGGATGAACAGGAATGGTTGGAGGGGGAAACAGAGATATTAACAGGTAACATAAACCAGGATGGTCGATATCTTCTCCTACCTTTAAATCTATGCAGCAACTCAGAGAATGACTTTAAGGTCTACAATTTCTCAAAGATAAAACTGAGTAAGACAATGTGTGACATTTTTGCTAAAGGTTTCACCTTTGTTCCTCGTCAGTCATTTAATTTGGTCCATACATTGATGGATTTAAAACAGTATACTAGGAAACTTAATTTAAATGTCATGTTTAACAAGGTAGAGTCTGTAAAAGAGCCTTTTAAGGTCTTGAGTACTTTTAATCGACCATTACACCCCACCCTAACTGTTTATGAGAGAAGTTGTGAACTTGATTTACGCGATTTAAACAAAAACATTAATAGAGATGTTAGAACATCTAGTACACAAGTAATTTAAATGTGAATGAAAATTTTGGAACTCAAATTCCTTCTCCATAACAAAGGTACAAGGATTATGAAACCAGATAAGGGTGGGGGTACTGTGATCATGAACACAGTGGATTACAATAATAAAATGTTTGAAATCTTAAATTCAGAAACATACACTACGAGTTCCTTGAATGAAATGAATGGGGCCTATAGGAGAATTAAGAGCTTCATTCAGGACATGTTTATTGACGGTTTAATATCCATTACAGAGTTACAGCATCTCTCAATAGAATACCCTATTACTCCTAGCATTTTCGGAGTTCCAAAAATCCATAAGGATATGTATCAACCACCAATGAAACCAATTGTTGATGCAAGGGGCTCTATATTACATACCCTTTAGCGAAATACCTGGAGAAGGAGTTAAGCAAATATGTATGGGATGAAACTAGTGTATGTATTGACTCTTGGAATTTTTTAAGAAAAATCAATGGTATGAGATACAAAAAAAGATTATTTGTTAGTCACTATAGACGTAGTTAATTTGTACAGTATAATATCACATGATATTGGATTACAGTGGTTTTGTGAATATTTAAACTCAAAAGGGATAGGACAGGATAAAATTAATTTGAGCAGATGTTAGACATAATTTTAAGGAACAATTTCATTTTATTTGAAGGACAGTATTTCCTTCAGAAGGAAGGAGTAGCAATGGGCTCCGCATGTGGGGGGCCTATATGCAAATATTGTTATGTTGATGTGGGGGAAGCAATACCTTAAAACATCTAACTATTTTCAACATTGTAAGACATATACACATTGCTTGGATGATTTGTTTATACTATAGGAAGGGCCCAGAGAAGTTTTGGATAACTTTCTTGCATTTATAAATGAAACAACTAGTTTCCTGAGGTTTACACACACTGTCAATGATACTAGTATAGCATACTTGGATGTCCACTTAATAAAAGATGAAATTGGGAACCGATTTCTAACTAGAATATTTCGAAGAGAGACCTATTCTAACAGTTTCTTATATTTCAGCAGTTGTCATCCCTTCAAACAAAAGCGGGCAGTGTTGAAAGGGCAGTTTGTCCATGCAGCCCGGATGACAGCACTTTGGGACAACTACGTTGAGGAATGCAGCTTGCTGAAATGTATGTCTCTTAGAAGAGGTTACCCTAGTAGTCTAAGTGATCAGATTATGCAAGAAGTTAATAACAAAAAAAATCTGGGTACTTTACCCCTATTTTAGATGAAAGAAGCCAGAATGTTGAACATCAGATAAGCAATATAAACCAAATAATGAATGGTAGAGATGACAATAGGAAGGAAACCCACACCAACACAATTATGGTCACATCATCAGTGAATGAGAAGACTTATGAAAATAGTTTCGTGACCACTTATAATAATGAAGCATATAATATCAAGAACATTTTAATAAAAAATTGGGAAATTATCAGGAGTGATAAAGAGACTAGAGATATTTTGGGTGATACTCCTATTTGCGTATACAAGAAAGGACAGTGTCATAGAAACATGTTTGAAAGAGGTCAGAGCGAGTATTCTCAAGGATACATGCATAAATGTGGAAGATGCAAGTTCTGCCCGAATGTTATGGAAATTAGTAACAGTGTAGTAATTAACGGAGTTAGAATATGGCTGAGAGGTAGGTTTTCATGTTCAACTGAGAGGGTTGTATATTGCGCTGTTTGTAATTTGTGCCCATGTTTTTACGTGGGCAAGACGGAGCGCAAATTTAAAAGTAGAATAGGGGAATATCTTAGAAATATACGTGAGTCATGGGAAGGGAATGCCTTAGCAAAACATATTATGACTTACCCTGACCATGTATTTAAATTTATCATACTGGATACTGTTACAATCAGTGCAAGAGGTGGAGCATGGTCCTATCAGCTGGATAAAATGGAATTAGGATGGCAGATTAGATTGAATGCTATGTATTGGCCAGGGCTTAATGACAACTTGTCTATCAGTAGTCTTTTGAAAATCAAAGCTCTGAATAGACGTTAAAATATATTCTATAATCGTTACAGTGTAACAATTTTGCTCATTTATTCACTGTCTGAATTAGCATTAAGTTATGCGCATATATCTTCTCAAATATTTTAGTTATTCATTCATATTTATTTTTACATGTATTTATTTATGCGTAGAGTTATGTTACCAACATAGTATTTGATAGTTTATGATTTTAAAATTTACGAAGTATTTCTAAAGGTTTTAACATTTTTTATGGTGTTGTGGAGGTAACAATGATTTTAAGTACATTATAGCTTCAAATGAAGATGTTCTTCGTGCTTCACTGTTGCAGTCATTACATTTGGGTAATCCTGCTGGCAGGTTGCCCTCAGCCGGCCTGAATTCCAAAGTCTTGGGTCCTGCGGCTGCTGTCACCCCTTCCCTGACGCCAGGCGTATAAAAGAAGCAGCCAACGCCATTTTCTTAAGTCTTTCTTGCCGCGTGGTGCCCGAAGCAGAAGCAGTTCGCAAGTGCCGGTCGGCTGACTATTGAGATTTTCTTGTCTGAGTTTCAGATCCGAAGTCTTCTATAAAGATAAGTACCCCATTGGGGAAACTTTTTTCTTGCTCCAGACCGATGTCAGAAAAAGTTAATAATTGTATTTCTTGTGGAAAGCAAGTACCTCATAAGGATTTTCATTCTTACTGTATTCCTTGCATAGGCCCTGATCACAACGTTACTGGTTGTCCGTTTTGTGCTAGATTTAACCAACGCACTATTAAGCGTTGGTATAATTTTGCTTTAAAGTTTTTTGGACACCAATTTAATTATCCTGAAATGTCGTCGGATAGCCATCTGACTACTGGAGTTTACAAAAAACACAAAGAAAAGGATAGAGAAAAACAACCGAGGCCCAAAACCGACAACGAAGCTTCTCCTAAGCCAGTCGCCGGTAAGCCAGTTCTCAGGGAGGCGCTTTCGCAGCCCCTGACACCCACTACCTTAGAGTCGCAGGCCACTACCGACTCCCACGTGGAGTCGTCTTGCCTCTGAATACTCAAGGTATTGGAGCATCGGACGCTAATCCCTTAGATGGGTCCGGAGCCGCTGAGCAGGTACCGGCTTCTGAGGGTGTTTTCAGACCAAAACATCTTTACATTAAAACGACTTCAGCTTCAAAGGCAAAGATTAAAGCACCTTCAAAAGCAAGGAAACAAACTCAAGAGACACATGGACAGGCCTCTATGCCCAAAAGACAAATGATCAAAATGGCCGAAGACTTGATTACCTTGATCAGGGGTTCCCATCCCCCTCCTGATAAGAGGCCTAGGCAAGACACTGACTATGAATCTTCAAATCAGGTTTCTTTTTCTTCTGATTCCTATTCTGATCAGGGATATTCTCCTCCCCCCCCCCCCCATGAGGATTCTGATGCTGAAGAATCTATACCTTCAGCATCTCCACCTGAGGACTATTCCTTTGGGGAAACCTTGCATACCATGAGAGAGCATTTCCACCGGGAGAACCAAGATGTCTCAGAATCTAAAAAAAGGCTCGGGATTTCTTTTTACTACCACAGCACAGGCCTCTAGCCATTCCACCTGTGTTAGACATTGTAGATGATGTGTTTTCGGAGTCTAGTCTGACCCCTGACTCCTTACCCCAGCTCCTGTTAAGCCTGACAGATATTACAGGGTTCCTGACTCTTACAAATTTCTTTTTAAAAACCGTGCTGCTGACCCAAAAACTATTTCATAGGGTCCAAAGGGAGGTAAGGCTTCCACTGCAAAAAAACCCATCCCTCTCTGACAGAGATTCAAGGGCACTGGATAGATGGGGGGAAAAAGGTTTACACATCTGCAACTTTGGCTATAAGGGCCTTAAACTGTCAATTTCATATGCTTAAGTATCCGCAACATGTCATTGGATTGCTTAAACAGAAAATGTTGTTTAACTCTGAATGTGCAGAAAACAAGGAAATGCAGGATTTATTGTATGCAGCTGAACAAGTTGGAAAACATACTTTGCAATGTGGTTTTGATTCTTTGGAGGCCTCCTACAGGTCCGCAGTTACGGGTTCTGTAATGAGGAGGCATGCTTGGTTAAAGGAACAAAATCTGCCTGATCATGTTAGTTAAATTACTAGATGCACCTTTACAGCATGATACTTTTTTGGTGTTAAGGCAGAAGAGGTGTTAAAGAAAATGGAGGACATAGCTAAATCTATGCAAACTGTTAAAGATTATTTACAAGTACAGCCACCCAGGTTTAGTAGACACTGGCCTACAAAAAATTGGTCCTTTCCTGTGTCAGACAGACCTCAAAGGGGCAGATCCAGATGCCCTAGGGGGCAGATCCCAGCCGCAAGGTTCTTACAGGTCAAAGCAATGGGGTGCTTCTACCTCCAAAGCTGGGGAAGATAGATCACAAACATACAGAAAACAGTCCCAATGACTTCCCCCTGCCTGCACCAAGCACTTATCTTCTGGCAGCACCCTTAGGGGGAAAATTAGCACTTTTTGCTCAAAATTGGCACATCATAACCCAGGACAAGTGGGTTCTAAACATAGTGAGTGTCACAAGGCTACAAGTTCCATTTCCATACTCTGCCAAAGACAAACGGCTGGCAAGACCTGCCAAAAAGTCAATGGGCAGAGGCACAAAAACAAGTCTCATCCCTCATGGACATGGGGGCCATTCAACAAGTACCAGAGCAAGAGCAGGGACAAGGATTTTACTCAAGACTGTTCTTGGTACCCAGAAAGGACAAGGCCTGGAGGCCGATACTGGACTTATCTATTCTGAACACATTCCTGGATATTCCAAAATTCAAAATGTTGACTTTGCAGCAGCTTCTGCCCATGCTGGGCAAGAATGCTTGGCTTGTGTCTTTAGACCTAAAAGAGGCATACTTGCATGTTCCAATCAGGCAATCATGCAGAAAATACCTAAGATTCAAGGCTGGTTCAATGCATTACCAATTCTGTGCACTGCCCTTTGGCTCATCTACTGCGCCCAGGGTCTTTACAAAGTGCCTGGCACCAGTAATTGCATTCTGCAGACAAAGAGAAATACAATTATATCCTTACTTGGACGACTGTCTAATTCAAGCAGAGAACAAGGACATTCTTCTTCAACATCTGGCGTTTGTGAAAAGACTTCTAACATGCCTAGGGTACACAGTCAACAAAAAAATCAAAACTTGTACCCTCTCAAGAGATAGTATTCCTGGGTTCAAGCTTGAATAGAACTGCCCAGATGGCTTACCTCACGCCAGACAAACAAAGGCAACTGACTACTTATTTCAAAATGTTGGCAACAAAGGCCCTGTTATCTGCAAGAAATATTCTGCAGGCTTTGGGCTTCATGGTATCCTGCATCCTACTAATTCCATATGCCAGACTGCATATGAGGAAACTTCAATGGTACCTAAAAAGTGTTTGGACTCAACATTGCTACAGCCTGGAAACAATCATTACTCTCATTCCCTGCCTGCAACAGGTGTTTCGATGGTGGGCAAAGGCTTGTCACCAGAACAAGGGACAGCCATTCACATTACCTCCAGCCAGGCAGACACTAACAATGGATGCATTAGATTATGCCTGGGGGGGGGGGGGGCACATGGCAGGAAGATGCATTCAGGGCACATGGTCCTCAAACCAAATGCATCTACATATCAATCAAAAAGAGATGCTAGCTGTTTAAAATGCCCTGACAGCCTTCAAGGACCTACTTCATCCAGGACAACTACTGATAAAGACAGACAACACCATGGTCATGTGGTACATAAACAGGCAGGGGGGCACACATTCTTACCCACTTTGCAGACTAGCCATGACATTGTGGGACACAGCTTTGACTTACCAAGTACATCTGCAGGCACAATTCCTGCCAGGAAAGGAAAATACTCCGGCAGACGAACTAAGCAGAAACCTCATGGATCCCCACGAGTGTAAGCTGTATCCACAAGTCTTCAGCATGATAACAAGGAAATGGGGATGCCCGGACATAGACCTATTTGCCTCCCCTCACAATTACCAACTAAAAAGATTCTGCACAAGGACTTTTCACAGACAAGCATGGAAAGTGGACGCCCTATCTTTCGGCTGGAAAAACCTATCAGTATATGCCTTTCCTCCACTGCCTCTCCTCCCCAAGGTGCCTCCTAAAGGTCAGACAGGAGAAGCCAAAGATGATACTGATTGCCCCAGACTGGCCCCACCAGTACTGGTATCCAATCCTAAGGAACTTGTCTCTATGCCCAGCTTGGACCTTACCTCAAATACCTCGTCTACTGTCCCAGCAAAACAATCAGATCCTGCACAGTCAACTCAGGGCATTAAACCTGGCAGCATGGCGGATAATGTAGTCATACAAAAAACACCTCTCAGTAAAGCTTTGATGGATGTCATTCTGGAAGCCAGAAGGCCTAGTACTAGAAAGTCTTAAGCTGGAAAATGGAAGTGTTCCTGTGCTTGGAACGAGGCACAAGGAACTGATGCAGCTGTACCAAATATTCCTCAAATTTTGCAATACTTACCTGAGATGCTGGACAAAGGCCTATCTTTTTCATCGATTAAAATTCTTGCCTCTGCCATTTCAGCTCATTACAATACAGAGCCACCAATTCTTTCTCATCTTTTATTAAAGCAGTACGTCAGAGGAGCCAGAAATATAAGGCCTGCAAGGAGATCACCAATACCTGCATGGGACCTCAATTATGTTTTGGAAAACTCACCCTGCCTCCTTTTGAGCCAGCTGCTACTGCTGATATAAAGTTTTTATCTTGGAAAACAGTTCTGCTCCTAGCAATTACTTTTGCAAGACGAGTTTCAGAGCTGCAGGCGCTCATGGCTGTGGAACCTTTTTATCATTTTTTTACCCAGACAGGGTCTGTCTGAGGACAAACCCAACATTTATGCCTAAAGTGGTGTCCAGTGTGGCTCTTAACCAAACTATTCATCTGCCAACTTTTTATCCAAATCCACAGAGAGAATTCTGCATTCTTTGGACATACACAGACAGCTTAGATTCTACTTGGACAGAACCAAAGCTTTCAGGAAGACAGAGCAATTACTAGTGGCATGTGTGGCAGGATCACAAGGAAAGGCTATCTCAAAGCAGACTATTTCTAAGTGGATAGGCCACTGCATTCGTTTCTGCTATTTACACAATGGCAAGCCAGTGCCTAAGGGCATTAGGCCACATTCCACCAGAGCTGCAGCCACTTCAGCAGCCTTTCTCAGGGGAGTACCAACCAGAGACATTTTAGAGGCGGCTGCTTGGAGTTCAGTGCACACCTTTACAAAGCATTATCATCTGCCACTCAACTCTAAATCCAGGGCAGGCTTTGCTACTGCAGTTCTGCAGGGCCTCCTAGCCGCTCCTAATGCTGTTTAGCTCCAGCCTCCCAAACATAGCTTTGGGACTCTACCCAAATGTAATGACTGCAACAGTGAAACACAAAGAACATAGTACAGTTGTTTACACTTACCATAAATGTAGATGTTCGAGTGTATTCACTGTTGCAGTCCAGGTTACCCACCCGCCATCCCCCTTTTTTCTATTGATGTTATCTTTCCTTCTCTGATTTATACAACCTATGTGGTGTATTTGCTTATAGATGAAGGTAAAATTTATACTGGTGCATTTATTGATTGATATATATATATATATATATATGTATATATATATATATATATATATATATATATATATAAGTTTGGCTACTCTTTTAGGGGGCACCTGACATCTGGGGCAAGAAAAACTGAAGAAAATGGCATTGGCTGCTTCTTTTATACCCCTGACTACCTGACGTCAGGGAAGGGGCGACAGCAGCCGATGCAGGACCCAAGACTTTGGAATTCAGGCCGGCTGAGGGCAACCTGCCAGCAGGATTACCCAAATGTAATGACTGCAACAGTGAATACACTCAAACATCTACATTTATGTTAAGTGTACACAACTGTACTGTGTCTTGACTGCTCTAGGAATTTATGTCATCTGCACTTCTTTTAAATTTGGTAGGTGAGAGTAATTAACTGTATCTGATGAAGTCTCTAAGTCAGTTAAAACGAGACAAAAGCGCTTATATTTGGACATTTTAGCATTTTAACCTTGGATTATAATAAATTTTGGTGTGTTTATACAAACATTTGCCTGCTCCATTCTACTTTGTGGATTGTATAGTGGTTCTTGTTCATTTACTTTCTTCACAGATGGAACATTGTAGTGAGTACGTAACTTCTTTTTACATTATTTATTCTTGAATCTGCTTATAATCTACCAGCAAACATATTTTTACATATGTCTTTCAATTTTTTTGTTAAACAGATCACAACTCTTACTATTTCAGCACCTCCATTGTAACTCGTGCAAATTATTGTAACATTTTTTGCAATTCTGCTTATGTTTTCTTTCATATATATATGTAGTATTTTTACTGTGTTAAATGTTATTAAACATTATTGGAGTTTTTCTCCCTGGGCCTCTCATGAAAATGGGTTTTTGACCCAGTTGGGCTTTCCCGGTCACCAAATGTCAATAAATAAATCAGAACAAATGTCACAAGTACGAATAGGTTAAATGATGCATTGTCTATTAGTGTGTTGAAAGTCCTTCAGTATTTAATATTGTCAGATGTGACCCATTATTTACCATCAAATATGAAAAATACTTTATTCACATTTATAGGTTAGTAGTTAGCATATTTATTAAAATTTAATTACAAATTAGTGTATTTATGTACTTTTTTGTTCATTCACAATAAGTACGATGTAACTGTTTTTTAAAACATTATTAGTTGATTAATTTGGTTGGGTAGAGTTAATCATTTGATGGGGCCAAATGCTTTTAATGATGTTTTTTTAAATGTTATTTTATTCAAATGTCCCATTATATTGGGGATGAAAGAGCTTAATGTACATAAATTAAAGGAAAGTTTGCTGTAATCCCGACGTGGTTATTTTTGGTTGTACCATGTTTCAGTGATTGCTAGCACATCCAGATTATGATATGAAATCCAGCTGTTTAGCTTACAAACTTCACTGCAAATACTTTTGAAGCTTTCATGTGATATCTTTACAGCCCTTTTGGTAGATGTTTTTGCTGGGTGGATTTCCTCACCACTGTGGCCCCACGTGGTGGTCAGAAGGTAAGGCTACTATGTGCCTACCCAGATCCCTAACCACTGAGTTGACTGTTAGGGACGTATTATCAACTTAGTAATTAGCTGGGATGGTTGACTTCCCAAAGGGTATAGTTATACAATGTTAAGTTGTCAATCTCGCCTTCATTCTTGCTTGATGGGTTCGGAGCCGATCCTCGGCTCCGACTCGGCACTTGCTAAGCTCGAGAGTCACTTTTACCAGCTCGAGGCAGCCCCATATCCCATGATGCAAGGCGGTAAGTACCCAGATCTCGTTTGCCGCTTCGCTGATGAGGTCCTCCTTTTACCAGCTCCTGGTAAGTGAATTTTTACATTACTATTTTAGCCCCTTTCTTCAAAAAACCTTAATTTTATTAGTTTTAACATAGTTTTAGTCCCTTTCTGACAGAAATTTTCCCTGTCTCCTTATAACTTTTAGTCAGACTTATAACATCCCATCCCCCCCCTTGTTAGGGTGTGTGTGTGTGTCTGTTATTGATACCTTTTGGTATATTTAATTTAATTTAATTTCTTGGACTGGTGTGTGTGTGTTTTTTCACCATGTCTAAGGAAAGGGTCTCAGGCTTTAAGAAGTGTGACTCGTGCTGTCAGAAGATGTCTCTGACAGACGGTCACACTTCTTGCCTTTACTGCCTGGGGCCTCTTCACCTGCAGGACTCCTGTGCTATATGAGAGTCCTGCAGGAAAGAAGAAATAAATTGATTTTGAGGGGCCTTCTTAAGCCGGAGAGCTCTCCGGCTAAGTCGGCCCCATCTAAGACTTCTAAGTCTTCCAAGGCCCAGGCTTCTGTGTCCAAGCCTGTGGCCCCGGCCCCGACTCATTCAGAGTCGAGATCGGCTCCGGCTGGAGCCGATTCTGGTTACAACCTTCGGCACCGATGGCTATCGGTGCCGATTCTGGTTCGACCACTTCGTGTCGGCTCGATCGGTTCCGACCACCATGTGGCCCAGGCATCGGTGTCGGCTCCGATCGGCTCCGACACCCTTACTTTTATGGCCGTATCGGCTCCGGCTGGAGCCGATGCATCGAAGCTATCTGTCGGTGCCGATAAGTTGTCGGCTCCGTCAGTTTCTGTGGTTTCATCGGCTCCGATGGGTCCTTCGAGGAAGAGGTCTAGGTCCCCTTCCTTGGAGCCGATACTTTCGGCTCCGGCTTCGCCTCTTCTCTCGGAACGGAGCCATCGGAGCCGATCTTCAAGGTCATCCAGGCTTTCTGACCATGATTTGGAGAGAGTGGTCAGTAGATTACTAAAGTCACAGGCACTGGCCCAAATGCTACATAGTCCGTCTCAGCAGACGACTATTAGTCCACACCCCATTGCAGTTCCTCCTTCGACTCTACCCCAGAGTTTGGAGTTGGAGTCTTCGGGAATGGTTTCTGCTACGGCTGAGGGACAGATACCCCCTTCTGCTCCTTCAGCCTCTACTCTTATCTCCTCTTCGAGACCTTCCTTAGAGGGATTTGGTGGCCGGGCTTCCCTGGTCTCCTCCGAGGGGGTGAGTGGCATCGGACCCTTGTCCGACCCCGCTCTTCCCCTTGGAGCCTCGGCCTTGGTGAGCTCGGCTCCGACATCTGCCTCGGAGCCTTCCTTTTCGGTGGGTCCTGGAGTTCCTAGTTCTTCGGAGCGGGTTCTCTCGGGCCTCCCTGGGAGGGGAGCCTTCGAGGTGATGAAGAGTGTGCTGGCCACTGGTCTCAGCCAGCAGTCTGTTCCCTTAGCTCCTCCCTCTATGGTGCCTGTTGACATCTCTGCCACTTCTCTTGCTCCAGGACCCAGAGATCCTCCGCCTCAGGTTTCCCCACTGGGAATATCCCCCTCTTCCGAGGATTCTCCTGATTTGTCGGGAGATCCTCCGCGGAAGAGGACCTGTAAGAGGAAACACGTAGACTCCCCCGAGTCTATCACTTCAGATACTGACTTTGATGAGTCAGAGGGATCCCCAAGATCCCCCTCTGAGGATGTCTCATTTTCAGACATCCTAGAACTCCTTAGACAGAGGGGAAACTGGCCCACCAATAATCCCTCTGAGGATGAGTCAGTATACCTGGAGGCGTTTGGATCTCGGCCCTCCACCTCCTGGGTGTCTCCGCCTTTCGACCCCCTTATGCAGGTTATTGCTCGAAAGGCGTGGGCTGCTCCTGACTCTGTAGAGCCAGTCCCTAGGAGGCCTTCTAAATTTATTACTGCCCCGTCGAACAAGCAATTCCTCACAAAAGGTGTCCCCGCTGATGCCATGGTGGTGGCGGCTGCCACCAAGAAGGAACTTGCAGATCCTTCCGTACCTGTCCATCCTCCTAATAAGGACTCTAGGACCATGGATAGATATGGTAAGCGGATGTTTTCTTCAGCGACCTTTGCTATGCGTTCGCTGAACTACCTATGTCACTTCACCAGACTCCAAAGGAATATCCTTAAGGAGCTAGGTGAAGTTGTGCAGGATCCTACAGCTGCAGGGGCTCAGGAAAAAATTGCTTCACAGCTAGGAACCCTTAACTCCATTGCAAACTCCTCCATGCGGCTGATTTCATATGCTGCTGATGGAGCGAGTAGGGCCGCAGGTACAGGTGTGGCTCTTAGACGCCAAGCCTGGATGCGGCTATGTAATTTTGCAGATCCCTTCAAGGCGTCCTTCACAAGCTCTCCCTTTGATGGGTCAGCTTTGTTTGGCCCTCAAGTGAAGGAAACGTTGACCAGGTGTGAGCAGGACGGCAAAACTCTTTCTGCCGTAGGAGTCCGTTTTTCCACTCCTTCTAGACCTTACCCCAAAGGACAGAAGGGTGGCAAAATGTGGTTCCGCAAATCCCAAGGAGTCACGCCGGATTCACGTGGTCAGTTTACCCCTAGAGGCAGAGGGGGTAACAACAACAGACGCCGCTCTAGAGGCAGAGGGGGTCCACAAAACCAGGGAAACAGAGAGTCTCTCTCTGACAAGCCCTTCCAGCATCCCTGAGATGTTGCCCGGCTGTCCCTCCTTGGAGGCAGTCGGGGGAAGACTATCGCTGTACCCAGAAGCCTGGCGTCCCCTCACTCAAGACAGATGGGTACAGTCGATCATATCCGAGGGTTACAAAATTCCTTTCGAGGAAAGTCCTTTCTATCCCTCAAATTCCCTTCCAGATGTACCACCCGGTCTAAGGGAAATTGCAGAGTTAGAAGTCTTAAAACTACTGCAAAAAAGAGCCATTCAGCCAGTTACAACAGACCATTCAGAGCCCGGAATCTACTCAAGGTTCTTTTGGTCCCCAAAAGACGGGAGACTGGAGACCAATATTGGATCTCAGCAGACTCAACAAGTCTGTGAGGAAGACAAGATTCCGAATGGTCACTCTTCAGTCAATTCTGCCCTTCTTACAGAGGGACAACTGGATGTGCTCAATAGATCTTCAGGATGCGTACTATCACATAAAAATTCACAGACGCTCCAGGAGATTTCTCCGCTTCGGCTGGGGTCCAGTCATTTCCAGTTCAGAGCCCTGCCCTTTGGTCTCACTACAGCCCCCAGAGTGTTCACCAAATGCATGGCAGTGGTCACGGCTCACCTGAGACGTCAAGGATTCCAGGTGTTTCCGTATCTCGACGACTGGCTCCTTTCAGCCACCACCAGGCATCAGCTTGTTCAAGCCAGGGATTACACAATAAATCTTTGTTCTCATTTGGGCATCTCGATCAACTTGAAAAGTCATCCTTATCGCCCTGCCAGTCTATTACTTTCATAGGCGCAAACTTAAACACTGTTCGGATGTCAGCTACCCTTACAGACCAAAGAGTTTCAGACATTCAAAGTCATGTCAGGATCATTCTAGCCAACAAGAAAGTACAGGCCAGAATGGTTCTAAAGGTATTAGGCCTCATGGCTGCAGCCATTACTCTTCTTCCCCTGGCTCGCTTCTACATGCGCCTTCTTCAGTGGATGTTGTTCACTCAGTGGTCTTACCAACAACTTCCAATGCGTCACCAAATTCTGGTGACACAGATTTGCAAAAATCATCTTGCTTGGTGGATCACTTCTCCCCAGATTCACCAAGGCAGACACTTTGTACCCCCATCCCCGGTAGCCACTGTCACCACGGATGCCTCCCTGATCGGGTGGGGGGGTCATTATCAGGGCAGAATGGTTCATGGGACGTGGCAACCGTTCGAGTACCACCTGCACATAAATGTCCTAGAGATGAGAGCAGTGCTTTTAACGTTGCAAGCCCTCAACGACTTTCTTCCTGTAGGGACAATTGCAGTCCACACAGACAACATGTCTGTAGTTTGGTATATCAACAAACAGGGCGGAACCAAGTCCTACCCCTTGTGTCGAGAAGCGCTCAGACTTTGGCAATGGGCGATCTCCTCTCATCGGTTTCTGGTAGCAACGCACATCCCTGGGAAAACCAACATTTTAGCGGACAGATTGAGCAGAGCTATTCTCATGCCTCACGAGTGGTCTCTCAAGCAATCTATAGTGGAAGAGATTTTTCTGGAATGGGGTCGCCCATGTTGCGATCTTTGCTACTCCCCAAAACAGCAAATGCCCAGACTTCTTCTCTCTCTTCCCTCTGCCAGGCCATCCCCCCAGAGACGCTCTGACCCAGGATTGGCCCCAGGGACTTCTTTATGCCTTTCCTCCTTTTCCCTGATCCCTCAAGTTATCCAGAAAGCAACCATTTTGAGAGCCAAAATGATTCTCATTGCTCCTTATTGGCCTCGACAAATTTGGTTTCCGTTCCTCCATCGTCACCTTTTGGTGCAGCCGTGGCATCTGGACCCAGTGCCAGATCTTCTGATTCACCAATCCGGTCAGCTGCACCGGTCTATCCCTTCTCTCAACCTCACAGCATGGTTGTTCCACTTCCTTCCTTAGCCAGGCTTCCTTTGATCTCTAACCCCGTTAGAGACATTCTAGTAGCTTCTTTAAAATCCTCTACCAGGAGGATTTATACAAGCAAATGGAAACGTTTCTCTTATTGGGCTAAAGCCAAGAATATTGATCCCTTCACTGCCCCAGTTCAGGCAGTTTTGGATTTCTTAGCGGAGATTTTTCATGCAGGCTCCTCTTCTTCCACAGTTAGAGTTCAATTGGCTGCTATCTCGAACTTTCATGTCGGGTTCGCAGATCACAATATTATGTCCCACAGGCTTTGTAGAGCCTTCTTGAAAGGAATTTTCCTCCTGAAGCCTCCAGTCAGGAATCCTCCTCCTCAGTGGGATCTAAATTTAGTGCTGACATCCTTGATTCTTCCCCCCTTCGAGCTAGCTGTTTCTTGCTCCCTGAAATTTCTTTCTTGGAAAACCTTATTCCTAGTAGCTATTACATCGGCCAGGAGGGTGTCTGAACTTCATGCTCTATCGGTTCGACCCCCCTATTTGGTCTTTCACAAAGACAGAGTATCATTGAGAACTAATCCGACCTTTTTGCCTAAGGTCGTCTCAAAGACTAATTTGAATCAATCCATTGATCTCCCTGTATTTTTTCCAAACTATTCAAACAGATCGGAACAAAAATTACATTATCTTGATGTCCACCGCCAACTCAGATATTATTTGGACAGAACTAAACAGTTTAGGAAATCCGATCAACTCTTTGTTTCCTATGCTGATAACAAGAAAGGCCTTCCTGTCTCAAAAGTGACCTTATCTAGATGGCTTTCTTCTGTCATCTCTGAAATTTATCGGCTCAGGGGAAAACAGCTGTGCTCAAAACCTAAAGCACATTCAACTAGAAGCTTAGCTACTTCTACAGCCTTTCAAGCTAGACTTCCTTTAGACACTATTTGTGCAGTGGCCACTTGGGCCACTCCTCATACTTTTGTTTCCCATTACAAATTGGACTTGGCCTCCAGGGACAGAGCCAGTTTTGGCTCTACAGTCCTCAAGAGTCTGTTCCATTGAGCCACCCAGGATAGAGGTGCTAGGGACGCGGTCCCATCAAGCAAGAATGAAGGCGAGATTGACAACTTAACATTGAGAAGTTATGTACCTACCATAACGTTCCATGTTAGTTGTCTTCTCTCGCCTTCTTTCTTGCAACCCTCCCTCCTTCCCCCAGGCCTGGACAGACATTTTTCTACAAGGAATTATTATGCTGAAGACCATTCAGAGCTGGTCCTTCTTCCATCCTGTAGGCTTTTCTTTCTTCCTTTGGGAAGTGTTTATGCTTGGTGCTATTGCCCCTTTGTCATCAAACGAGATCTGGGTACTTACCGCCTTGCATCATGGGATATGGGGCTGCCTCGAGCTGGTAAAAGTGACTCTCGAGCTTAGCAAGTGCCGAGTCGGAGCCGAGGATCGGCTCCGAACCCATCAAGCAAGAAAGAAGGCGAGAGAAGACAACTAACATGGAACGTTATGGTAGGTACATAACTTCTCATTTCTTAACACTGTGTTTAAGACCATAGCTTTGGCACCATTTTTTAGTCTGAGAAAGGCCGTCTTGAAGAATGCTAGTGTTTGCAGGGAAGTTGATGATAACCCCCAGCCTGCAATCATCTGTAAACTTAGTCAGCCATAAACCTGCAGCATTTGCTTCCATTTCAGAGAAATAAATGTCAGAAAGGATCAAGCCAAGTATTGAGTTCTGGGGGACTCTGCTAGTGATTGGCCTCGTTATGGAGGTGGCATCACCTATTTTGACCTCCTAGGTCCTGTCATTGAGCCAGTTGGCTATCCAGCAGGTGATAAAATGGTTTATACCTAAATTAGTGAGCTTGTGTAATGTCTTCACTCATAAAGTCCACCAGATTTAACAGGAATTACCTTCCTTTTTTAACACAGCTAAACTGTGATGGGTCCAGCATTTGCAAGTTACCTGTGTCTTCATTTATCATGTCCTTGATGATTCTTTCCATGGCCTTTCATATGAGGCTTGTAAGACTTATGGGCCTGTAGTTACCTGGATCAGTGCTTGGACCTCCTTTGTGCAGGGGGAATGACTGCAGCCATCTTCCATTCCTTGGGCACAAATCATGACTGTAGGCTCCAGTTGAAAGGTGATTCAAGTGGACCAGAGCGGTCATGTTTAATGCTATTTATTAAACAACCCAGGATGTTATCAGAGCCCATCTATACAGTGTTTTTGTCTTTGTAAAGTGCATTGATGATCTTTTTCCTAGTAATGGTTGGGGGGATTGTGGTATGCAGTATTTCCTTTGGACTATTGGGGGAAGAGTGGGGAAGGGAATTTCAGCTGAACCTGTCGGCCAAAAGGTTGGCAATGGCCTCAAGTTCAAAGTGGGTGATGCCATTTACAATAAGTTCTGTGCATTGTTATGTATATCCCCTGAGGTTACAGGCATAGCTGTAGAGACCTCTATGATGTCCTTTGTCTGAGAAGCAGTTTTTTCTTCAAATTTACCTTTTGAAGCATTAATTATTCCTCTTAGCTTCCTGTTTAAATTGGTCAGAAGGCTTTTAGTATGTATGGCTTTGTTCCTCTTATGTTTGGCTAAGATTTTTTTTCTTTCGTTGTATAAACAATTGATATTGTGATTCCAACTGGGTGGCTTGTCTTTTGAGTCTCTTATTCTTAATATGGGTGTGCACAGCTCACTTTGTACAGGCATCAATATGGCCGTACAGAGATTTTGCAAATAGCTCCGCATATGCAATGGTGTTTACTGGGTTTGTGGGTTCTTGGAATTTAGCCAAGGTGTTGCTTAGTAGAGAGGGGTTAGCCTTGGAGTAGTTCCTAAAGGTTTTTGGTTTTGCTGGATCTCTGGATTTAATTTTTATTTTGAGCAATAATGCCTTATGGTCATAAATAATGAGTGTAGACATTACACTGGGCGAAGAACATTGCCCCCCCCCCCATGTTTTTGAGCACAAGGGCAAAGATGTTTGCACCCCTGGTGGGAGAATGTTCCAAGATGTTGGTATTAAAGTTTAGGAATTGCTGGGCTTGTGCATTTGAAGTGGTGTTGGATTACCAGTCTACAGAGGGGTAGTTGAGATCCCCCATGAATATCTTGTTGGGTTGAATAGTGAAGGACTGTAGTACATTGAGACAGGTAGTATGGGTTTCCAGTGACACGGAGGGGGACCTGTAGGTTACAAGAATATGGTATGAGACACTATTTCTGGTGCATTGCACATGCATGAGTTCCAGTGGGTCATACACTTTAGTCTAGATGTGTTGTTTTTTTATATAAACTGAGACTCTCCACCTTTAGTTCCCTCCTGTGCGGTAGCTGGTGTGAAAGGTGTTATAACCTTGCATTGTTGGGGTACTCTCCGCAACTTTAAACCTTGTCTCCATTACTACACAGATGTCTACACTCTCCAGGGAGAGAGAGGTTTGCAGGGAGTGGAGTTTCTTGTTAAGACTTGTAGCATTGAGCAATACCACCTTCAGATATTCCTTTGTAGGTTCAGTTAAGTCAGGAGGTTTATCAGTTTGGCTTTGTGTAAAAAAGGCATTATGGGGTAGAAAGGGTCTTTGCCAGTATCCAAAAGCTTAGAAGGGGATAACTGCAGACCATCCCTGTCAAAGCAGCATGGTCTGTCAACCATGACCTCCCAGGCTGTCAAATATTCTTCCCCTTGGATTGACACCAGAAGCTAAGCCAGTTGTTAAAAATCAATCATTTTCTGTTGGTAATGTGGTATCCTTGAAGAAGGTACCATGCTGTTCAGTGGTAGGTTCATACCTGCCTGAGGTGCATAGTGAGCTTGATCATGTTTCGCTTCATATAGTCAAGGGAGGTATGTCTCAGGTCATTAACACCTACATGGACTGTGAAAATTCAAGGCGAACTGGACAACTAGGAAAAAGTAAAATTTTACTTGAGCGCTTTCATCAGTTTTTAACTACGACTTCTTCAGAATAAAATCAAGTTACACTCAGAGTCTTATGTAACCAGTGCAATAAATCAATTAAAAAAACACTTGTAGAATGTACATCCACTTTTTAAAGGTACAGGCTCCCTTAATGCATTTTACTAGCAAGTCATGTAAATTTTTACCATAGATGTTATATCTGTTTATATATATTTTCAAAACCAAGAATAAGTAAAATCAATAACATTCTTGTCATGGTAGTAAGAGTCATTAAATATTTAAATGCAGAAGTCTGCTTTTAATTTAAAACAACTGCTAAGTGAGACCATATCATTAAGCCCTGGGCTAGTGGTGGCATTGACCCTCAGTTGCCATAATAGTTCTTTATACTCCAGTGTATGGTCAATAGGGCCACCCCTTTCGTCTATGATGATCTGTTCAAGAACTATAAACTTGAAATAGTGACCTGGGTGAAGTTTAATATGTTTGGCTAATGCATTTGTGATGTTACATTTGTCTGTATCATAAACATGTTGGTAACTAAAAGCATTTTTGTTTTTTCCGATATAGAAGCATGAACAAGTCTGACAAATGCTGGCATAAATGACTTTTTTTACTGCCAGAATTGTGTTTCTGAAATAATCTAACCCATCCATAACCTTTGAGTAAAACCCTGTCTTCCTCTAGTATGTACTTACACTGCGTGCACTGCCCACATTTTGTCATTTTTCCCAGTCTACCGGTGGTACTACTAGATGGATTTCTTTCAAGAATATTCTTGATGCTGGTGTCCTTTTTGTAAACCACTACGGGGGCTTCACCAACCTTCTGACCTATGCTTTCATCACTGTTAAGGATGAACCAGTTTTTGAAAACAATGTCCTGAATCAGTGGAAACTGTGGAGTATATGTCAGGATGAGCCCATTGTGAAAACGACCAGTAGGGTTGTTACTGTTCTCCAACGGTGCACACAATGTGGTAATATCAGTTCCTAACAAGGGATAGAAATGTCCCTCTAATCCCTTTTTAGTAACTTCTTCCAACAAAGGTGTAACAAATTCTTTCGGATATCCTCTTCTTAAAAGCATACTCAATAAAACATCCCTTTCCTTCTGGAAATCTTCCATCCTACTAACCATGCGGGCTAGTCTCACCCCCTGGCCTTTAACTAAGGATCTTTTTTGATGCACAGGGTGCCCTCTCTTAAAGTGGAGAAGGGAGTTCGAGTATGTAGGTTTACGTTAGATGGTAGAAAAGAATATGCTATTGATGTAGTCTTTGCTGATTCTGATGTCTAAATAACTAATGGAGTCAGAATTCATTTCCATAGAGAATTTGAGGAATGTAGTGCTCGAATTGAGGAATGGGAAGAATTCTTGCAACTGGTCACGGTCTCCATCCCAAAAAATGAGGATGTCGTCCAGGTAACGACCGTAAAACTTACAATGGGACATCCCTGAAGATGAAAAAACTTGGCACAATTCCCACTGAGTCAGAACAATGTTGGCAAAAACTGGTGCACACGCTGCCCCCATAGCTACCCCTGTGGTTTGTTTGAATAAATGACCTTCAAAAGTAAAAAAAACTGTTCTTCAACACAAGTTCCATTAATGTCCTTAATGTAAGAATTTTGGTGTGTGAAAACTTGGTCTGTTGACATAAGAAGTCATAAACATGGACTGACACCAGAAGCTAAGACAGTTGTTAAAAATCAGTAATTTTATGTTGGTAATGTGGTATCCTTGAAGAAGGTACCATGATGTTCAGTGGTAGGTTCATACCTGCCTGAGGTGCATAATCAGTGAGCTTGATGGTAATCCATTGATCAGTTGTAATCCATCAAGTACGGAAGAAGTATTTAGGGATTTGGGGACCCAAGTAGATAGCAATCTCTCCTTTGACAATCACGTTGCCAAAGTGGTTAGAAAGACCTTCTATATAGCCCACCTTATCATGAAAGGGTTCACATCTAGATCAAGAGAGGTCATTGTGCCCCTCTACTCATCAGGCCCATAATTGAATACAGTGCCCCATTTGGGATGTACCTTACCCGACACCTGCAGCAACTGGAAAGACCCCAAAAGTACCTCACCAAGAGGATCAAGGGGCTCAAACAGATGCCGTACGCAGTTAGGCTAAAGAAACTCCAGCTCTACTCAGTTGCTTACCGCCTACTCAGAGGTGATCTGTGCCTGACGTATAAAGCCATATCCAACCCAGAATTAATGGACATGCTCCACCTCAGGAAATCCAAATCCCTTAGTGCTACACACTCCAGGGACTTCAACCTCAGCGCAGAAATAAATAGGACATGCTGGAGGGACAGATTCATATCCCAGAGGCTCCCCTCACTCTGGAACAAAATCCCAATCCATGTTAGGCAGAGTCCCTCAATGACCCTCTTCAAGAGAAATCTTGACGAGTGGATGGGAGATCGTAAGTTTACCCCTGGGATCTCTTCTGTGTCCCTACTAGACAGAGGCACAGTAAACTAACCTCAAAAGGGCTATCTTCTGTGACCTACTATACAGAGGCACAGTCAACTAATCTAAAAGGGTGGCGAAAACCAAACACACTCTGGTTAGGCTTATAAATGCCGTAGGGCAGATAGCCTAGTATCAACCTCTGAGCCTATGATCATGTCTCGCTTCATATAGTCAAGGGAGGTATGTCTCAGGTCAATAACACCTACATGGACTGTGGCAGAGTCATACTGATACCTGTGGTTCAATGACCTGAGTGCCTGTAATGACGTGAAGGATCTTAGCCTCGGAAAGGTAGCTAACCGTGAATCTCTCTTTACTCAGTGTGGTGAGGGGGACATCAGTGTGCCTCACTATAGACTCATCCAATGACCAGGAAATTTGGCTGTGTGCTGGTTTAACTTAGTGGCTTCGAAGCAGGGACATTAGATTCAGTGTTACTATGTGTAGTTGTGGCTGGTGTTTTAACGTATTTACATGATGGCTGAGGACCCTTTTTATTGATTGTGCTGTGCAGGAGGTCTTAGTGTTTTAGGAAGGTTACCTGTAAATGCCTCAGTATAAGTAGATGTCCTTCCATATCACTGCTGCAGTATTTCTTAAACTAAAGATCACCTGCCAAGGGTAGCCTGATGTCCAGCCAGTATACCAAAGCCTTAGGTTGTAATATATACATCACAGGTATTCTCCATGCTCACAGTGTAGAGCATAAAAGTGACATACGGACAAACCTTCCTCAGAACTTCATAGCCACCAGTCTCCGAATGCTGTCTTCGATCTGAATGCTCCTTATCTGCTGGTTACCAAGCCAGTTTCAGATAAATGCCCTGTTGGGTTTTTCTTCTTGTCTTGCCTTTTACTTTTTGTTGTAAGTTTACATGTTATCCATAAAGGGAAAATGCCAGTGTGGGAGACTGATTCCTCATAATGACCATCACAAGCAGTGTTTGCTTTGCTTGGGTGCTTCTCATGACCATAAGTTGTGCTTTATTTGTCAGGCATTTGTCCCTAAAATTCTTCATAGTTATCTCTCCTCCTTATCCACCTGCCTGGAAAACAACGTCTTAAATTTTGGCACAGTGTAAAATGGTGGCATCATCCCAGCCCAAGGGTCAGCCGTCTGCTAAGAAGACAACCACAAAAAATGTAGGTATGATTCAACTGCTGTACCACCTCTGCTGGACATCTCTCTAGAGGCTGGTGAAAGCCCAGATCATCACCTGTTTTTTCCATCCGATTCCTGTGCCGTGACTGCTTCAGAGGTTGGCTGCCATGGATCTGGCTTCCTGCACATCATTGGAGGCTCTGCAGGCATCTGTTTTGAATGTTCAGGGGGAACTGCTGCTGATAATGTCCAAGAGACTTGAGGGGTATTCCACGGATTCTTGTTAGGGAGGACATTCCCACTATGTTGACTGAGTGTTGGCAAGGGATCCTAACCTCCTAAGTTGTTTAGGGCTGACGTCCCTTTTAGAAGAAGCAGAAAAAAAGCATATTTCCCCTGCTCCTTATGACCCTCAGTATAAATGACAAGATTTTGCATAGGGGTTGTTTAATGCTCTCATAGCTTGAAGCCCCTCTTGGGGAGTTTCTTTTCTTGTCCCCTTTGATCCTCTGCTCCTGTTAAGACGCCCAGGGAACAGGACTCTTCTGATGAGGACTTAAACTCTGATGAAGAGTCTTTGGCCTATTCCACCCAAATTCCCTCTCCATTGGATTATGCTTTTGAGGAGATAGACTCTATTAGTCCAGACTCTCCTATTGAGATGTCCTTTGGGGATACTCTGTCTCGGATGATGGAATTTTTTAAATGGGACTGCTCCTAGGTTTCTGATGTTCAGAAGGGGTATTACGAACTCCTCCTAATGGAGTGTCCTTAGCCCTCTGATGTTGGTTCTTTGTTGAACACATTTTCAGAAGCTTCCCAGACCCCTGCTCCTAAAAAACGTTTATAAGGTGCTTGATTGTAAATTTCTTTACAAGAGTCCCTCTACTGACCATTCTGTTATTTCTGTTTCTTCTCATAAGACTTCCAAGCCTTTACCTTCCATTAAACTGCTTCCCACTGAAAGGACAGTAGGGCCATGGAAAGATTGGACAAAAAGGTGGACAGTGCTGCTACCCTGGCCTTTTGGGCTGTGAATTACCAGACCAATATGACCAGGTATGTTTTAACCCTTCTCTCTCAGGCTTTTCAAATTATGTCACACCTTCTAGATTCTGAGGGGAAGGCTTTGTCCCTTTCTTTGTTGGGTTCCTCTTCTCAAGTGGCTTGTCATTCCATTAAATTTAGTTATGATGTAAATGATGTCTCTTCAAGAGCTGCTAACCTTGGTTCTGTGTCAAGACATTATTCCTGGCTTCACCTTCAGCCATTGCCTGATGATATTAAGACCAAATTGATGGATGCTCCCCTTGACAATAAAAATCTTTTTGGTTCTGTAGCTGCTGAGCTTTTTAAGTCTCTTCAGGAGAAGGATAAGTCCATGCAGGAATTGAAAGTTATTTTTGTTTCCCTGTTCCCAAATTTCAGAGGAATTTTCCTACCAAGCCTGCCTTTGTACATACAGTCTTTCCCTCCTCCCAAAGGTAAAAAGCATTCTAGAAGGGCTTCCTTTTTAAAGGTTCATTGCTTTCGAATGCCATCCCTTCAAACCTTGTTTCCTCTTCTTCTGCCTCAAGCTTTCTTAGTCTCTCTCTCTGGATCTCGAGGATGCCTATCTCCATATTTCTGTTCATCCCCATTTCAGGAAATGTTTACGTTTCTCTGTTTCTTCCTTGCATTTCAGTTCTTTAATTTGCCTTTTGGCCTCTCTACTGCCCCAAGTGGCTTTATCAAATACCTCACTCCTGTGATTGCTTTTATGCAGGATGAAGGGAATTACAGATCTTTCGTTATCTGGATGACCTGCTCATTCAGGCTTCTTCTCCAGAACCTTCACTATGCTATTTGCCTCTTGCAGAGCCTAGCGTTTGCAGTAAATTCACCAAAGTCTTTCCTGATTCCTTCTCAGGATCATGGTTTTCTTGGATGCAGGCTCCAGACCATTTTTATGCTGGCATCTCTGCCACACCTCCCACAGCTTTCTTACTGCATTTTTTCAATCCCTACAGCCATGGAGTTTCTAGTGGCTCTGGGGTATATGGCTTCCTCTAGCTTCATATAAGAAAACTACAGTGATTTCTAAAGTCAGTCTGGTTCCAACATTATCATCCTTTGGACTTTCCAATTCCTCTTCTTCAATGCTTCAAGCTAAAGCTTCAGTTGTGAATTCATCAACTGTCTCTCTCAACCTGAGGCTTTCTTTTCAGCCTCCAGTCTCTTCTCAGGAACTCTTTTCGGATGCATCAGACATGGAGTGGGGATCTTCTTCTGGCCCTCTAAAAGTTCAGGACCTTTGGTCCCTTCTTCAGAAGAACCATATCAACATCAAAGAAATGAAAACTCTTCTTCTGGCTCTTCAGGCTTTCCATTCTCTATTCTTTCCAGCACTCCTCAAAGTCTTTACAGACAATATCACAGTGATGTGGTTAATCAACAAGCAAGGGGGTACACAGTCTTACGTGTGCAGACTAGCTCTTCAGGTTTGGGATCTGGCTGTCCAGTATCAGGTCACTCTTCAGGCTGGTTATATTCCTTCAGAACAGAGCAGACTCTCTGAGCAGGTCCACAACATAGACTCACAAATGGATACTTCACAGAGATGTGTTTCAGGATGTTGTCCACTAGTAGGGTACTCTTCATGTAGACCTTTTTGCCTCCCCCTCTGAACAGACAACTTCCTCTCTCTTGCACCAGAGTCCCATGTTCTCTGGCTTGGAAGAGCTTTCTTAATGCCTTCCCTTCATACCGAGGGTTCTGTTCAAGGTAGAACAAGACTCTCCCATAATCTTGTTGGTGACTTCCTTGTGGTCCAGACAGCATCGGTTCCTCCTCCTCCTCCTGCATTTAGCCAAGGGCAGTCATCACAAGTTACCTCACAGGATGAGCCTACTCACACAAGACAAGGGGTCTCTCATCCATCCCCACTTGTCCAGTCTTCATCTGACACTGAGGGCGATGGGTTTTGATACCTTTTATACAAATTTTTCTGAGGACATGCTTTACATTCTGCAGGACACCAGGAAATCTTATTTGTCCAAATGGAAGAGAGTTTCTTTTTGGTGTCTTGCTTGTAATCTGGATTTATTTTCTGTGGAAGTTTGTTTGGTTCTCTGTTATTTGTATGAATTGCTCCATGCCGGGTTGGCATACTGTTCAGTTAAAGTCAACCTTTTATATGTTTCTGCTTGTTTACCTTTGACTCCTCCTTTAGCTTCTAGATTTGAGGTCAAACAATTCCTTAAAGGTGCCCTTCATATTAGACCTTCCATGAAGTCTATTTGTCCTTTCTGGGACCTGAATTTTGTTCTTAAAAAATTGAGTCGGGCTCCTTTTGAGCCTGCAGTTTCATGACAGTTACTTCAGCTAGAAGGGTGTCTGAGCTTCAGGCCATTATGGCTGTACTTTTTTTCAATTTTTTTCATAGAGACAGTGTGTCTCTTCATACTAATCCTTCTTTTATACCCAAGTTGGTTACTGAGTTGTCTCATAGCCAGTCTATTCATTTGCCCACTTTTTTTTTTCCTTCTCCACAGTCTGCTAGTGAGAATGTTCTTCACACCTTGGATTTGCATAGGCAACTCAGATTTTATTTAGATAAAACTAAAGCCAGTCATAAATCTGAGCAAGTTTTTGTTTCTTTTCATCCTAGGTCTTTAGGTTTGCCCATTTCTAAGCAAACTGTTTCTTCCTGGATCTCTAATGCCATTTTATTTTGTTATTTTTTACATGGGAAGAAAATTTCTACTTGTTTTAAGGCTCATTTTACCAAAGCTGTGGCGGCTTCTGATGTTTTTTTCAAAGAACTGGATACCATCTTCATCCTTGAGGCAGCTATTTGGACTTCTGCGCATATTTTTACCAAACATTATAAGCCGGATATGGTTTTCTTGAAGGCTTTGTTGGACCTTCCACATCCCAAGTTTCCTCTTCAGCTTTTGCACTGTCCATAGTGCAACAGTAATATGGAGGGACATAGTACAGTTGAGTAAAATTTTACCGTAACAGTAAATGTCCTTCCCTTCACTGTTGTATTCTCTCCCTCCCTCTGCCTCCTCTCTTCTGTTTTCCTTTTGGATGCAGATTTTCCTCTTTTACTCCTTTGACTGTTGTCCCTTCCGGGGATTTTATTTTCTGAGGAAGGTACATCTGTACCCTTTATGCCCTACGCGATGATAGGAGAGCATACATGTGATGTACAATGTCCCTGTAACAAAGCAATGCTTTAGTATACTGGCCGGACGTTGGGCTATCCTTGGCAGGTGATCCCTAGTTTAAGGAATACTGCAACAGTGATGGGAAGGACATCTACTGTTATGGTAAGATTTTACACAACTGTATTTTTTATATTTAGGGTCATTACCCTGTGCAGTAGGTGTGGTGCAAGTGTCACTGACACCCTCTTGAAGATTAGTTTTGGTTGTATAATAAGAGTTTTGCCTCCAGCATTAAAGTGTATTTATACATCTCACATACTTCATCTGTTTTATTGAGAATAAGTGGGTTGTCAGTGTACATGAGGCAATTGCTACAATACTTCAGAATATCCAGCTCAACCAGACTGGCTACAGAGAGTCAGGAAGTGCATATCCATGGCTACTGATCTACTAGGAGGAGTGAGGGAAATTTAAATATTGAGACGAGGGCCTTGAGTAATGCTCAGCTATGTGCAAACTAGATGCTGTAGTAGTTAAAGATTGGATTGTATAATTACCATATCTGGCTGCAGAATGACAGCAGGTTGATAAGAGCAGTTATGATGGAAGGAATAAGGGTTGATCATTTTCTTCCTAGTCCCACTCCTTTTACTCTTCTCTTGACGTGTCTGCTGACCTACATACTGTACTGATCACCAACACTCATCCTACCCTTTCTCCTCTTTAATTGCTGGTGTGCTGACTCACTTTTGAACCTGCCTGCCCTCTTGTGCCTCCGTTATGTGATTGTGTTCCTTTGTAACTTCACATTTCATGCCATTCTTTATATAGATAAGTACTCTGTATTCATTTGTCTTCTGCCTGTCCTCAACCATCTGTATCCTGGTAACACCATGTCTCTCTCACACATACACACATGCACACACAAACCAAGTTCAGTGTATTCATTTTGGACCCACATGCTAGGCATTTTTGCAGTAGTATTGTGCGAAAAGAGCAGGAGGGTAGAGAGATAAGAAATGTACAAAAACACACATACATGCATACAGTTTACCCCAACCACATTACTTTGTTTTTAATACAAATTGCTGTGTTTTAGGACTGTTGCACATTTTTCATATATATTAGTATGCTGTATGATTGTAACATATATCTAGCTTTATTTTAGTATTCATATGTTTTAACCATTTTTTTAGAGAGTCCTGATTTAAGTTGACAGTTACCAGCAATTTGCTTTGAATGATTTTAACCTTGATTTGTAAAAGCCTGTAGTAACTATGGCATAAGCGCTTCTATGTGAACAGGCATTATGCCATAGTTTTTTCTTTATCTTTTGTCTGGACTTTTTTGGGATTGCATAGAACTCTTATTGCAGATGTGCTAACAGCATATTAAAACTTTCTTTAAACGTAAATTAATCCAGCAGAATTTCCCTGTAACTTTTAATACTAGTGCTGCAAATGTATTGAAATTGTGTTTGACACGTGTTTGTTTTAATTTGTAGCCCAGCATTGAATTTCCAGAAGACTTTGATGACCAGACTTGTGCTAAACAGGTAATCATTGTATGCATTTAACAAGTTAGAGACAGGCTAGAATACAGGCAGAGTAACCTTGTTGTTTGAACAGTAGTGTGTGTGCGTGTGACCTAGTGCATTGATCAGAAGGCCTGAGACTGTGAGTGACCTACTGATCTGAATCCCTGAGACTGTGAATGACCTGGTGTATTGCTCACAAGGCTTGAGACTGTGAGTGACCTAGTGCATTAATCAGAAGGCCTGAGACTGTGAGTGATCTAGTGCATTAATCATAAGACCTGGGACTGAGTGTGATCCGGTACATTGATCAGAAGGTATGAGTGTGAGTGACTTCGTGCATTGATCAGAAGGGCTAAGATTCCTCTTACCTACGTGTGCTTCCTGAGCTTATCTGAAGAGTTCTTAGAAGTCTTTCCTAATGGTGGGTCAGCAGTAACTATAGGCAGTTAATGCAGTGGATTCTCAGGTAGGGGTTAATTGCTTAGGAATAGTTTGAGTTTATTTGTAGAGATTTACACATCTAATGGCTGCTACAAGGAATAGATTGGAGTGTGAAAGCACAGTATTGGAGTTGCATTTTACTAGATGCCAACAGTGAGAAGGTAAAACAGTGCATTTTCTTTTCATAATTCCTTTAGATCAGTTCTGGTATGATGAATCTCCTTCAGGGCTCTTATGCAGCAGGATACCCATCTGTGGAACTCTCTTCTCGCCAGCAGAGAAAGCTTGGAAAAGAAAACATTGTGCAGCCCTTGTAGTATTTATTCTTCTTCAAAGGTTTCTGTCATGATGAAAAGGTTAGAATTATTCGGAGTTGTTTTAGAGAAAATTGGGCAGTTTGGGAAAGGATGTTATTAGGCAAATGTTGATGAAGTAGATCTGCTATAGGCAAAGCAAAAGGAATGTGTTTATATGCAAAAGGGCTTTCACTGGGGAGGATATAATAGCTATAAACAACACAATAATATATCTCAAGTATTCTGTTTTTTGTTTTCTAGTACTGTTTTGTTATTAAGTATACCCAGACTTTTGCGTTACCTTAACTCGTTAAGTATGGGTTATGAGTTATACTGGGACCACACACAATGGTCACAACAATGACTACCAAAGTAACATAGTTTCTGCATTGTTTTTAATTTTTAAAATCTGTATGACTGATTTTAAAATGATACATATTTCTGTCCTTAAGGTTATTTCATTGCTACAGTAAATGTGCTAATGTAGTATTAACCAGATAACTTTTCAGTAAAATGAGTGGAAATTTTTGTGAAGTAAAAGCCAATACCAAAGGGCTTTGGCTGACTAAGTTGCAGATGACTGTAAGCTAGACGCAGTCATTGAATCCCCAAATGACTTAGCCATCCTGCAGGAAGGTTTGTCTCAAATAACTGTTGCCAAAATCATGGGACTTGCAACTAAATGCAAAAACATTCATTATTGAATCCTTTGGGAAGTCATCTAACTCAGGGAACTATCACATTGACTCATGCCCTTAAGAGTTCACCCAGTTGTTCAGGATTTGGGAACCTATGTGGACAGTGAACTAACTTGACCAGTATGTGTCCATTGTTATAAAAATGTCCTATATTGCACAGCTTATAAACAATGGGATCATGTCTAGGTCTAGGGATGTAATTGTCCCCTTTACTCACCCCTCGTTAGGTTAATCATTGAATATAATGCACCATTTGTCATGTATCTGTCCAGGCACATGCAACAACTGGAACGCCAACAGAGATACCTTACTAAAAGGCTACAAAGCCTAAAGAACATGTCTTACATGGATTGACTCAAAGCCCTGTCAATATACTTAGTATCCTACTGACTGACATTTGTCTGTCATACAAGGCAAACTATGACCCATTTACTGATGGATTTACTGCACTTCAGCAAGTCGACTGGTATCAGAAATAGTTTGTCTAGGGATTTAAACCTCTTCTGCAATATCACCAAAATGGTTTGGAGGGACAGGACATCTTGCAGAGGATACTTCTGCTCTGGAACAAATGCCCCACCCACATTAAACAAAGTTCATCCCCATCCATTTTCAAGTGCAACATAGACCTGTAGATGGGAAAATTTACTCCAGGACTGCCCCATACTACTAATGGATAGATGCAGCTCCTAAATGCTTTATCCCATGCATGGATCCCCTCAAATATCTATGGTTGGGATAATATATCATTGTCGACCAGGGGATGGATAAGGGTAGTCTGTAACTAAATGAGGTGGGTTATTTTGAGCACAAAAATGGAAACTGGATAGGCTTAAAATGGCCTGCAAGGACAACTAGCCTAATACTTACCTATGAACTTATTCGACCCCAGAGGTTAGATGCCCCCATGTCATTTTACTGTGTGGGGGCTAGGCAGTTGAGATATGTTGCTCTGAGCACCAGTGTCAGTGTTTCTTTGGCAGTTGGTAGTGTTGGAATGGATAGTGTTGCCAACTCGCAGCAAGAGGTTTGTGGTTTGGTTCTGAGCTGGGTTGCCTTCTGTGTGGAGTTTGCATGTCTTCCCTGTGTTTGCAGGGATTTCCTCCAGGTGCTCAGGGTTGCTCCCACCTTCCAAACATATGCAACAACTGCAGATTGCCAGAAGATGCGAGTTCATATGTGTGTGTGATATGGAAGAAAGACCTGGCAAACCTATTCATTCCTCATTTACCTTGAAAACTCTGCAGGTAGCAGTGGCTGTCCCGCAGGGTCATTCAGAGTCAGATGCAACTCATAAGAGAGCAAGTGATAGAGGACTTAATGCACACATATGGCTGCTTGCCTCTTTTAACTGACTTGATGCTGTCAATAGATGGAGAATGCTGAATTAGGAATCTGTTGTTTCTTTAGCCCTATTAGGCTCACTCTCAGAATGATATAGTTTATCGTAGACCTAGTACGTGCAGAGCCCTTTCAGGCTTCTTGACAGACGTATGACAAGACAGTTGTATTAATTTTTTGATGGAAAAAGTAGTACATACGTGCTACAGTGTATGTGCTCCCAGTCATTGGGTCAGCTGTATATAGCTCCTGGCATGGTCCTTACCACCTTGGAATTATGTTTACAATACTAAATATATCTAAAGATAATAACTTTACCAGTTGTCAGGTATGTGTTGGTAATTGGTATCCAGTTTAATTGTGGCAAGTAACATCAATTGATCACATCAGGGAAAGTGTAGAGTACTAATGGTTGTACATAGTCAGTGACAAGAGTTATATTAAGTGTGTGTATTGTAGACACTAGCTGCATAGGATAAAAATACAACACACAAGCCATAAATCATTAGCTACTAATAAGAGCAGATAAGAAGAACAGGTGTGAAAAATGAGGCCTTTCCCATGATAGCTTAGCTAAACATCCAATAGCTTATGTTTATGGCCCAGATTTCTTCTGTATGACATACATATGCATGCACACATATTGTTAGAATCCCAGATCCACTTTATGGCATGACTTTGGAATATGGGAGGAAACTGAAGTACTCTGTGAAAACCCACATATGTAGGTAGTAGTCTATCTGCCTGAGGGCATTTATAAGCCTAGCCAGAGTGTGTCGGCTTTCGCCACCCCATTGATTAATTAACGGATCCTCTGTCAAGCAGAGCCAATGAAGTGATCCCAGGGGTGTATGTTCTGTTGCCCATCCACTCGTCAAGGTTTCTCTTGAAGAATGTTAGTGAAAGGCTCTGCCTGATGTAATTTGGAATTTTGTTCCAAAGCATGGGGAGTCTCTGTGACAGGAATCTATCCCTCCAGCATGTTCTATTTATTGTTGTGGCGAGGTTTAGCTTACTAGAGCGCGTGGCTCGCGGCGACTTGGATTTTTTTAGGTGGAGCATGTCCATCAATTCTGAGTTGGACATGGCTTTGTAAGTCAGGCAAAGATCACCTCTGAGTAAGTGATATGCCACTGAGTATAGCCAGAGTTTTTTCAGTCGGGCTGCATAGGACATATGTTTGAGGCCAGTAATCCTCTTGGTGAGGTACTTTTGTGGTCTTTCCAGCTGTTGGGAAGTGTCTTGTGAGGTACATCCCAAATTGTACTCTATGATGGGTCTAATGAGTGACGAGTAGAGGGGCACTATAACCTCTTTATTTCTAGATGCGAACCCTTTAGTAATTAGATGGGCCACATAGAAGGATTTCCTAACTACTTTGGCAATATGATTGTCAAAGGAGAGATTACTATCGACCTGGGTCCCCAGATCTCTTATTACCTCTTCTGTATTAAGGGGGCTGCCACCTATGTGGTAATTTGTGGGTGTTTTGTTTTTCCCAAATGGGATGACTATGCATTTTTTGGCATTTAGCTTGAGGCCATGACTTTGATACCAGGTGTCTGTCTCAGTAAGGCTCTTTTGAAGGATGTCCATGTCAGCCGGAGAGTCAATTATGGCTCCCAGTTTGCAATCATCGGCGAACTTGGTTAGCCGTAGTCCTCCTGTGTTTGCTTGTACTTCTGAGAAGTATATGCCAAACAGTAGGGGTCCCAGGACTGAGCCTTGCAGGACACCACTTGTGACTGATTTAGAGTCTGACCTGGAGCCTGCTATTCTTTCCATGTGAGTTCTGTCTGTAAGCCAGTTGGCAACCCATCTCGTGACGTAGGGGTTTATGTTCAGGCTGATGAGTCATTCTGTAATACCCGAGTGGGGAATGGTGTCAAAAGCCTTGGCAAGGTCAAGGTAGGCTGTGTGAACCACCTTTCCTTCTTCTATGTCCTTGGTGACTGTTTCGAAGAAGTCAACCAGGTTTAGTAGGCATGATCTAATCTTAAAGCCGAACTGGGTCGGGTCAAGTGTTTGGAGGTTCCCAATTTCTTTGTTAATGAGTTCCATGATGATGCAGTCCATATCCTTGCAGACCAGGCTAGTCAGGTTTATGGGGCGATAGTTACCAGGGTCAGTTGTGGCCCTTCCTTTGTGGAAAACACAGGGAGGACAGGCAGACTCTGCACAAAAGGCACCCCTAGCAACTAATTAATGTTTTGAAGACAAATAACTCCAGTAACAGGATAGTCATTTGGAAGTTGCTACAGTTGTAATCCCATAAGTAGCATGTTGTTAAGTGTAGAAAAACAAAATCTGCTAAGTTTGAATACAACACCAGCAGAGAGTTAGAAAATCACTTTATTTACCACTTTCCTCCCAACCTTTCAAACAGGACTTCATCAGAATACAAAACCCAAGTAAAGTCCCACTTGTAAAAAAATACTAACGATCATGTGATCACAGTATACAAAAAACATGTACGCTAAAAACACTTTAGAGCTGTAAATCTTAATGTACAGGCATTTGATAAAATTATTATTTATAATTTACAGGGTTGTACTGTGTTTTAACTGCCACACCAGTTCCCTATTTTCAGTCTTGCATTCCTAATTTCTCCTTCTCAGGTTAATTGGGACCTTTTCTAGGATGAAAAATAAAAAACCTCTTAAACTGGAACAACTCTGAGTACCTGCAGAATGATTTTTTTAATCACCTTTCTTAATGGCGTATGTGTGCTGATACACCCAGTGTTTGGATATGTCTTAGTTTTTCCAACATCGAACGCCTCACAAGATTGTTTTTTTGCCACATAAACCATGCCTGATGTAGTAGAATCATAATTTCTGTACACACCATTAGTCCTTAGGTAGTCTGCCAATGTGCTATATGGGCGTATTCCATGGGTAGTCCACCAACATGCTAGATGGTCGTAGTCCTAGGGTAATCCACCAATATGCTAGGTGGGTGTAGTCCTTGTGTAGTCCACCAACATGATATATGGTCATACTCCTTGGGGAGTCCTCCCTGCTATATGGGCATACTCCTTTGGTAGTCCGTCAGTGTGCTATATGGGCCCTCCTATATAAGTGTATTTTGTTTGCATCTCCCCTGTCTTTTCATCATTCACTGTTTACCACCACTTACCCACAGTACTCAATTTTTTTTTCCAAAACCTGCTTAATCATACTATGTTTTCTAAAAGTAAATGAGGGACCCTCACCTACGTTACTACTGACATTCGGTTTCACCATTAAACAATGCTTGGTCTTTTAAACTATCCCTTTTACAGACTCACTGTCATTAGAACACTTAAGTGTCAAGGAATTAGTAAAATTACGTACTATCCAGGTTAATCTATTTTTCATAGGTTTGCACAAAATAGGAGGAAAAAGAGTCCATCATTTTTCACATATTTCACTTGATACCTATTCTTTCAGTTTCTTAGGATAATTTCTAGCTAGAAACTTAAACATTAGATGTTATGTAGTCCAATCTCGCCTACATTCTTACCCGTGGGTTCGGAGCCGAATGTTGGCTCCGACTCGGCCATATTTTAGCTCAAAGTCTTTCAATTGGCTGGGCTAAGATGGTATCCCATGCTGCACTGCTCTCTATCCCCAGATCTCGTTTGCCGCTCGTGTAGCTCAGACGTGGTCTCATTCTTGGCTGTGGCTAAGTACCCTTTCTTCTTTATAGCAGAGAAGTGTTTTGCAAAAAAGCTATTTTCATAGCTATTTGTGTGCGTTTCTTGAATTGTGTTGTCGAAAAGTTATTTTTTGCTTATAGCATGTTCTTCTGGTATCCCACTAGCTGTTTCCAACGGGCTAGGCCCGTTTCACTTAGAGGACCTAGTCTGTCCCCTTGCTTTCCTTGTGTGCTAACTTTTTCCCTTGGGCTAAAACCGTTTAAATTAGCGGAATTAGTCTTCCCCCTTGTACTTGTGTCTAGGACCATTTTAGTTAGAGGTCTTTGTGGTGTACTGTTTATTTGTTCTGTTCCCATGCTTGTGGCTGTTTGACCATTGGTCTAGTTGTTGAGTTAGTTACTCTGTGTTTGTGGTAACTATGTCTAAAGATACTAAGGAGCATAAGCCCACGGGCTTTAAGAAGTGTACCAAGTGTAGTTATAAGATGTCCATCACTGACGGACACTCAGTTTGTGTGTACTGTCTGGGAGCGATTCACCTCCAGGAATCGTGTAGTTTTTGTCATGCTTTTAGCCCGTGTGTTCTTCAGGAAAGGAAGAACAAGTTGATTTTGAAGGGACTTCTGAAACCCTCCTTTGAGGAGGGTTTGGAGAGTGCTTCCAGCTTTAAGTCTTCTCCATCAAAAGCTAAATCTTCCAAGGCTAAAAAGCGATCCCCGGCTCCATCAGTATCATCGGAGCCACTGGAGAATATAGCAAAATCTTCAATGACATCCTCGGCTCCATTGTCCTCGGGGCCGCAGGAAGTGTCAGTGTCTATGGAACCTGCTTCGGCTCCGATTTTCTTAGAGTCTGTTCGGAGCCGGTCGCCTAGCATTAGGCCGGTATCTCCTTCTTGCAGGTCACCTTCAGAGAGGAGGTCTCGATCTCCTTCCCTATCCTCCAAATCCTCCAGGACCTTATCGGATGTGGACGTCGATAAAGTGGTGCAGAGACTTCTTCAGTCACCGGTACTGGCAAAATTGTTTTCGGCTCCGGAGCCGGTCCCTCTACCTACATCAATACTTCCTCCTCTGAGCGCATCTCAGCTTTCGGAGACGGAGTGCTCGGCTCCATGTGATGTCCCTAGGTTGGTTCTGACAGCCCCTCCTGGCTTATCGGTTCCGACGTCAGCTCCGACCCAGTCGGCTCCGTCCACGGGGTTCAGGACTCAGGATTCCTCGGTCGGACCCGAGGGAGAGGCTTCGGGACATCTCTCGGCTCCTAGTCTCCCTCTCGGTGCTTCGGCGCAGGGAAGCCTGACTCCTGTCTCTGCTTCGGAGGCTGGTCGATCTTCGGACCTGAAAGGACCAGCTTTTGAGGCCATGCGGAGCTCGCTGGCCAGGTCGTCAGTGGCATCATACGGTTCAGTCACTCTGTCCCCTACAGCACCTGTGCAGGTCTCTGATCGCCCTCTATCTCTTGGCAGCGGGGCCCCAAGGCCTCAGGGTACTCCCATGAGTGGTGCCCATATTTCTGATGGCCCCTCAGAGTTTTTGCCTGAGGAGCCACCCAGAAAGAGAATGTGCAAGAGGAAGCACATAGATTCCTAAGATGAGTCTCTCACGTCAGACACTGACCTCGAGAAATCGGAGGGGTCCCCTAAGTCATCCTCTGAGGATGTTTCTTTCTCTGACATCCTAGAGATTGTGAAGCAAAGAGGAGACTGGCCATCCAAAGCCCCCTCCGAAGAGGAGTCGGTGTTCCTGAAGGCCTTTGGTGCTCAGCCCTCCGCCTCCTGGGTGTCTCCGCCCTTCGACGAGCTTCTGGATCTGGTTTGTCGAAGGGTGTGGGAAACCCCTGAATCTGTGGAACCAGTCCCCAGGAGACCCAATAAATTTTTGTCTGCTCCTCCTGATAAGGTATTTCTATCCAAGGGAGTCTCAGTGGATGCCATGGTGGTGGCAGCAGGCACCAAGAAGGAATTAGCTGAGACTTCTTCCACCGTCCATCCCCCTAACAAGGAGTCTAGGACTATGGACTGGTACGGGAAGCATACGTTTTCTTCAGCGGCCTTTACTTTGCGGTTACTGAATTACTTATCACACTTTACACGGCTCTAGAGAAATCTCCTAAAGGAGCTTGGAGATACTGTAACGGGTAACGTTTCTGAGGCGGTGGCTCAGAAGGTCAATGCTCAGATGTCTGCCCTCAATTCTCTTGCAAACTCCTCCATGAGGCTGATCTCTCATGCAGCTGAGGGAGCGAGTAGGGCAGTAAGTTCAGGAGTCGCCCTTAGGAGACATGTCTGGATGTGCCTTTGTCATTTCACGGAGGCCTTCAAGTCTACATTCACCGATGCCCCGTTTGATGATGATTCTTTGTTCGGAACCAAGGTGAAAGATACTTTCACTAGGTGCGAGCAAGAGGGAAAAACTCTGTCTGCCGTAGGAGTCCGTTTTTCCCTTCTGTCTAGGCCTTATCCCAAGGCCTAGAGGGGTGGAAAGATGTGGTTCAAGAAATCGCAGAGGTTTTTTCTTGATGCACAAGATGAGCCCCCCCCTCCAGAGGCAGGGGAGGGGGTGGTTATTCGGGTAGATGCCACCCTAGGGGCAGAGGAGGCCCTCCTAACTCAGGAGACCTTGATTCCTTTCGGGGTTCTCCCTACCGCCACTCCTGATGGGAGGCCCGACTGTTCGTTTCTGGAGCCAGTCGGGGGTCGAATCTCACTATACCCGGAGGCCTGGCAAGGTATCAGCCAGGACCAATGGGTTCTATGAATAATTTCCGGAGGATATGTCATTCCCTTCTCATTAACTCCCCCTCCAATCAAGAAAATCACAGATGTCCCACCCTGTCAAAGGGATTCCGCAGCTTCAGAGCTTTCAAAGTTGCTAGAAAAAAGAGCCATCCAACATGTCCCCTCAGACCAGATTGGATTAGGGACTTACTCCAGATTCTTTTTGGTGACGAAAAGGACAGGGGACCTGAGACCCATTTTGGATCTCAGCCAATTGAACACCTATGTGCAAATGTCCAAGTTCTGAATGGTCACATTGCAATCTATTCTCCCATTGTTGGGAAAAGAAGTGTGGATGTGCTCCCTCGACCTCAAGGATGCTTACTACCACATAAAGATGGACAGAGCATCCAGAAGTCACCTACGCATCCGGATAGGAGCCAGTCACTTTCAGTTTCGATTTCTGCCCTTTGGTCTCACCACAGCCCCCAGGGTGTTTACCAAATGCATGGCAGTGGTGACTGCTCACTTGAGACGTCAGGGATTCCAAGTGTTTCCATACCTGGACGACTGGCTCCTTACTGCCACCACCAGGCATCTGCTACTTCAGACCAGAGATGCTACTATCAACCTATGTCAACAGTTGGGTATCACCTTGAACCGGGAAAAATCTGCCTTGTTGCCCTTGCAGCATGTCACATTTATAGGTGCCGAATTAGACACCGTCCTCATGCAGGCATTTCTTCCACAGGAAAGAATGAGTCTTACAACAACAGATTTACGCCTTGCTCCCTCTGAGAGGAGTGAAGGCAAGATTGGTCCTTCAGTTGTTGGGGATGATGGCTGCTAATATTATGTTAGTTCCCCTGGCAAGGTTACATATGAGGCTCCTTCAATGGCTACTCTTCGCCCAGTGGTCTCTTCAACATCTTCCACTTTCTCACCCTATTCTACTCACAGACAGGTGCAAACAGGATCTCAGTTGGTGACTTCACACCAACAACATCAATGCGGGAAAGCCCTTCGTTCCTTCGCCTCCAGTTGCCACAGTGACCACGGATGCCTCACAGATTGGGGGGGGGCATTATCTAGGCAGGACAGTCCAAGCCACGTGGCAAGAGCACGAGATGCACCTGCATATCAAGTTCCTGGAGATGAGAGCAGTACTACTAGTGGTGCAAGCATGTCAGAGCTTTCTTCCTCTCGGGACTATTGCAATCCACTCAGGCAGTATGTCGGTGGTATGGAATCTGAACAAACAGGGAGGAACCAAGTCGTACCCCCTTTGCAGAGAGGCCATGCGAGTGTGGCAGTGGGCAGTGTCTTCCCAACGTTTTCTGGTAGCAACGCACATTCCGGGGAAGTCCAGTGTGATCGCAGACAGGCTAAGCAGAGCTATTCTGATGCCTCACGAGTGGTCCCTGAACTGTCAAGTTGGGAGCGGATTTTCCGCAGGTGGGGTCAGCCTTGCTGCGACCTTTTTGCCAGCCCCCTCACTGCCAAATGCAGCAGCTACTTCACCTTTATTCCCCCTCAGGGGGAGTCACCCAGGGACGCTGTAGTCCACGGTTGGCCTTTCGGTCTACTATATGCCTTCCCTCCGGTCCCTTTGCTGTCAAAGGTTATTCAGAAAGCACAATCCTTGGGAAGCAAAATGATTCTGATTGCTCCACACTGGCCTCGTCAAATTTGGTTCCCCTTTCTCCATCCCTATCTCATGGACGCTCCTTGGATTCTGGACCCACAACCAGACTTACTGACTCACATGTCAGGGCAGCTCCATCCCTCTCTTCGGACCCGACAGCTTGGCTACTCCACTTCCGTCATTAGTTAGGCATCACCATTTTTCGACGGAGGTGGTTTATATTCTATTTTCCTCTTATAAGCCTTCGACAAGGATGATTTATTACAGCAAATGGAAGAGATTTTCCATCTGGGCTCATGCCAAACAGATTGACCCTTACACAGCTCCAGTCTCGTCAGTATTGAAGTTCCTTTCTATGCTTTTCAACCAGGGATCAGCTGCCGCAACCATTAAAGTCCAGTTAGTGGCGATGTCTACCTTTCACATCGCAGATGGACCTGGTCTTATGGTACATAGACTTTGTAAGGCTTTCTTGAAAGGCACTTTGTTGCTTCGTCCTCCTGTCTCTGAACCTCTTATGCCTTGGGACATAAACTTTCTTCTACAGGGTCTTACTTCACCCCTCTTTGAGCCTGCAGCCACTTGTGATTTGAAATTCTTAACTTGGAAGACTGTCTTTTTGGTAGCCATCACGTCAGCCAGACGTGTTTCAGAGCTTCAAGCTTTATCAATTAAACCACTTTATTTGATTTTTCATAAGGACAGGGTTTCTCTCAGACCGAATCCTTCCTTTCTTCCCAAAGTAGCGTCAGTTAGTGACCTTAACCAATCCATTGAATTACCAGTGGTTTTCCCTCAGTTCTCGAACAAGGCTGAATTAAAATTTCATCAGTTGGATGTGCACAGGCAATTACGATTTTATTTGCACAGAACGAAGGACCTCAGAAAATCTGATCAGTTTGTTTCATTTTCGAAAAACAGAATTGGGTCTCCTGTTTCCAAAGTCAGGTTGTCTAGGTGGATTTCCAGTTGTATTTCTTTCATTTATACTTCAGGGGGAAGAGATTTATCGTTCTGAGTGAAGGCCCACTCTACCTGGTCTGTATCTACATCTACAGCTTTTCGGGCCAGATTGTCTATGGATGATATTTGTGCTGCGGCTACCTGGCCAACTCCTCACACCTTTGTTACTCATTACAAGTTAGATGTGGTATCTAGAGGCAGGTCTTCCTTTGGTTCCACAGTGCTCAAGAGTATTTTCCACTGAGCTTCCCAGGATTTAGGTGCTGGGGACGCTGTCCCATGGGTAAGAATGTAGGCGAGATTGGACTACATAACATCAAGAAGTTATGCACTCACCATAACGTTCGATGTATGTATTCCATCTCGCCTCACATTCTTACTTACCCCCCACCTTCCCCTGTCCTGGAGGATCTGGAGGTTAGGCCTGGTTTCAGAGTTCCCTTCATTCTTGGTTTGTTCTTCCTTCCTTAGGTGGTGTTATGCATGGACAGTGAGTGCTGGTGCTCGCAGCAAACTAGATCTGGTGGGGATAGAGAGCAGTGCAGCATGGAATACCATCTTAGCCCAGCCAATTGAAAGACTTCGAGCTAAAGTATGGCCGAGTCGGAGCCGACATTCGGCTCCGAACCCACGGGTAAGAATGTTAAGCGAGATGGACTACATACATCGAATGTTATGGTGAGTACATAACTTCTTGTTTTTCCATTTTCTTTCTAAGTTGTACTTCATTGTACACTGATCTGGTAAGTCTCACCATATGTCCTTTGGTTATATTTTGCTTTAACCATCATGGGTGGTTACTGTCATAGTGTATTAGAGAATTGGAGTACAGAGACTTCCTAAAATTGTTTGATTGAAATGCTGGTTTTGATTGACTTTATACACAGTGACATCCAAAAAAATATAATCAGGGAACCAACTGCACATGCAATTCAAATGTGTTTTAGTCTAATTTAAACAAGAAACCCCATTAACTCATTTAATGAGCCTTTCCATAACACAAAAATGTCATCCAGAAACCTAATTATGTGATTGTCTTGGACAAAAAAAAATTTGCTGTTCTTGATGAAATATTTCTACCAACATAACACAAAGTTGGCATATAATGGGGTGCCTCATTGCCTCACCCCTAGTTTTATGGAACAATTCCCTCTCAAGGAAAAAGTCAAAACCCTTTCCATCTTCTGACAAACTGTCAGTGTCACCCCATCCATCTACTTGGAAAATAACAGGGCTTACCTAAAGTATTCTGCCTATGTTGTTTTGGTAATGACCGTGCATAGATTCTTGATGTCTATGGTAACCATTATCACATCATCCTACAACTTTGTGGACCTTAATTCCTCCAGAAAGGGCCTAGAATCCTTCAAAGTGCTTCCAGACACACCCATAGCACACATTCACCTGTCTGTCAATATAAATGGCCAAAGGTTCAGTTTTATTCACTGTCGCTGATACAGTGGGTCTTAAAGGGGGGGGGGGCTGTATGAGGTTATTGTGCACCTTTTGAATACCATACAGATATGAATGGTTTCCTCACAGGTGTAAAATAAATCACAACATATGTAGACAAAGATCATTGTATGGCTACCCATGTTACACTGATGATGTCATGTTAGCAATGTGGGGACTCAAATGGAGTTAGGGTCTAGGTTCTGGTGATTCAACTGGGACTAGCAAAGGAAATTAGCTTAGGGCTATGTCCTGACTGTGGTACAAGAACTCTGACATTGTGCTTCCAGAATTCTTTGAACAGAAGAGGAGCATCTGTAGGGCATAGTTTGTTCCGTGGAAACACTGAAGTGATTCCTACAGGCCATGGGCTAGTGACACTGCAGGGACTTCAGCTTGGTTAGGATTAGATGTGCTGAGAGAAATATTCATTCTCCTTATTAGCTGAGCAACTAGTTACAGCAGTGGAAAAAGGCAATGTAGATTTATAGGAAAGTCTCTGTTTTAATGTGTCTAAATTAAATATCTTTAAAGGATTCTTTTTTTTTTCTTACATAGAAGCAAATTGTTTTATGGCTTTTAAACCATGACCCCACTCAGCGCCCGACAGCAATGGAATTGCTGAAGAGTGATCTTTTGCCCCCAGCACAGATGGAGGAGTCTGAACTTCATGAGGTTCTTCATCACACTCTGGCAAACATCCATGGAAAGGCTTATCGTTCGATGCTGACCCACATCTTTGAACAGAGAATCTCACCAGTCATGGAGTATACATATGACAGTGACATTTTAAAGGTATAGGAGTTCTTGTCTTTTTCATTCTCAACCCATCTTGTCTGTCAGATGGATATAGTTATTTCAGTTTTTATTTAATCATTTATTTGTTTATAACTTTTGTTTACTGGGAAAGTCCTACTGGACACGTCACATTTTCAGCTGAGGCCTGGGGAGAGAAATGTTTCATTTTTGGGAATGAGAAGGCAGTTATTTAAGAGTTGCAAAACAAATGTACATACATACATGGATTAGTAATATGGCAGTTAATCCGAAAAAAATAATACATGTATATACATAGAACAGTAAATGAACTTACATAGAATAGTAAGTTTGGTGATATGGTATTCTGGCAAGTAGATTCCATACTTCGACATTTTTCAAGCACACTCTGGAACAAATTAGAACATCGTCAAAACAATGTGAATTCAGAGATGTAATGGTGCAGAAACGCAGGTAAAATATGTAGGCGTGCAACTGAACATTTAGTTGTACAAACAAAAAATGGAAGTAAAAGTAATTAAATGATTAGTTGAACAGCAAGCCTTTAATCCAGCACTTTACAGCTTGAACCATCTTATTCACAAATAAACCAGTAAGAGTTCCTTGGTTTACTGTGTTAGGCAAAAGAATCCGATAACCTGGGACTAGCACTGGATACTCCTCTGATTAACTTTACTGTGATAATTAAAGGACTGTTGTAGAAAAGTAGTATGAATGAAGCACCTGAAGCCACGAACCACTCGAACATGACTTTATTACAAAAAGTATTAAAACCACAATAGCAACGAGAAACGCTTAACTTGTTCACCGCGTTTTCCATTATCAATGTAACTTCTTCAGCATGAGCCACACCCAAGAAACCGATGACTCCATCTCAGGCACCCGCTTCTTTGCCTCGGTCTCAAATGCTTAAAATGGCAGAAGACCTTATAATGCTGATCAGAGGTAGCCAAGCTACCCCTTCCAAAAGAAAAAGAGATTTGTCCCTAGTAGTTTTATGTGAACAGGAGTCCAATGACTCTGATGCCTCTGAATATGAAGACCTGCAACCCCTCTCTGCTTATGAGAATTCTGATGCAGAAGAATCCATTCCTTCAGCCTCTCCAACCGAGGATTTTTCTTTTGGGGAAACCCTTCATACTTTAAGGGAGCATTTCCAAAGGGAATGTCAGGACTACCCTCAGTCTAAAAAGAGACTCAGGGAATTCTTAGATCTTCCACAACACAGACCCTGGCCATTCCTCCTGTCCTGGATGTTGTGGATGATGTTTTCATGGAATCTAGTTTGACTCCTGGCACCCTCCCTCCTGCTCCCAGGAAACTGACAGATATTACAGAGTCCCTGACTCTCACAAATTTCTTTTCAAAATTCCTACTGCTGACCATGAGGTTATCTCCCAAGGGCCTAAAGGAATTAAAGCAACTTCTGCTAAGAATCCCACACCCTCAGATAGGGATTCCCGAGCATTAGTCAGATGCGGTAAAATTGTTTACACCTCTGCTACTCTTGCTATTAGAGCACAAAATTGTCAGTTCCATATGCTAAAATTTTAGCAGCATACCATGGAACTCCTCAAACAAAAAATATATTTTCCTGCTTGTGCAGAAAAGAGTTACAAGAGTTAATGCATTCTGCAAATCAAGTAACTAAGCACACCGTACACTGTGGTTTTGATGCCCTAGAATCATCTTGCAGGGCAGCAGTCACCGGTTCTCTCCTTAGAAGGCATGCTTGGCTTAAGGAACAGCCCTTGCCAGACCATGTCAGATCTGAACTACTGGATGCACCCTTGCACAAAGAAAAGTTATTTGGCACCAAGGCAGAGGAGGTCTTAAAAAAGATGGAAGAAAAAGCTAAATCTATGCAGACAGTTTACGATTTCCTGCAGGTTCAGCCACCCATGTTCAGTAGGCATTGCCCCTCCAAGCACTGGTCCTTTACTGCTCCTCCAGATCAGTTCAGCCCAGACCCCGGGGAAGAATACCCCCCAGACAACAGCCACAGGGAATGGAGAACCTCCACTTCTAAACCAGGGAGTGCAAAGCCACCCCCTCATGGTAAGAACTCACAATGACTCTACACTTCCACCCTCTCCCACTGCCCACCTGCACTTGCCCCTGGGAGAAAAACTCTCCTTCCATGCAAGCACCTGGGCCACCATTACCAATGACTGCTGGGTCCTCAACATAGTGTCCCAGGGATACAGATTTTCTTTCCACACTCTACCAACCCCAAAGGGGTTCCCAGATCTTCCCCTAAACCAGTGGGCAGAGGCCAAAAAGCAAGTCCTTTCCCTGCTGTCTATGAGGGCAGTTGAGCATGTTCCTGCAGAACAGATAGTCCAAGTTTTCTACTCCAGGCTCTTCTTGTTACCTAGAAAAGAGGGCACCTGCCACCCCTTACTCAATCTATCCATTATATCCACCTTCCTGGTGATACCAACATTCAGAATGCTCACCCTCGAGCAACTACTACCTATGCTCTCCAGGGATGCTTGGCTAGCCACCCTAGATCTAAGAGGCCTACCTACACTTCCCAATCAGGGAATCATGCAGGAAATATCTACGTTTCAGGGCAGGATCACTGCACGTTCAGTTGTCTGCACTTCCCTTTGGCTTATCTACTGCTCCCAGAGTTCTCACAAAATGTCTGGCTCCCGCCATTGCTTTTTGCAGGCAAAGAAATATTCAAATTTACCCATACTTAGACAACTGACTAATTCAGGCAGACAGTCAGGAAAAGCTGCTCAAGCACCTGGCCTTTGTAAAGGACCTACTGACCTCCCTAGGGTACACTATCAATGAAAAGAAATCCAAACTACACCCAAAAAATTATATTCCTGGGAGCAAGCCTGGACACAGCATCCCAAATAGCATTCCTTACACCAGAAAAGCAGACTTATCTGACAGCCTATTTCTCTCAACTAGCCACCAGACCCCAGTTATCCGCAAGGAAAATCCTGCACACTCTGGGTTCATGGCTTCTTGCATTCTACTCATTCCATATGCCAGACTGCATATGAGGAAGCTTCAGTGGTACCTAAAAAGCCTTTGGTGTCAACACTCTCAAGCCCTGGAAACTCTTATACCAATGATACCTTGTCTGAGGAAAGATTTTCTTTGGTGGGCAGCAGCATGCTACCACAACAAGGGACTACCCTTCTCACAACTCCACGCCACCGAGACTCTCACCACAAACTCGTCAAACTATGCCTGGGGTGCATACCTGGACAGCAGGTGCATACAGGGCCAATGGAGCCCATATCAAATACATCTGCACATCAACCAAAAAGAGATGTTAGTTGTCCAGGACGCATTGACAGCTTTCAGACCCCTTCTCTCCCCAGGGGCTCTACTGATCAAAACAGACAACACCACTGTGATGTGGTATATCAACAAGCAAGGAGGGACTTGCTCCTACCCTCTGTGCAGGCTCATCATAACCCTCTGGCACACAGCCTCAGCCATGCAACTACACCTGTTAGCACAATTCCTGCCAGTATCTCTAAACTCCCTGGCAGACAACCTGAGCAGAAATCTTCTGGACCCACACGAGTGGCAGCTAGACCAAAGAACCTTCACCCTTATAACTCAGAAATGGGGCACCCCGAAGGTCAACCTCTTTACTTCCCACTCCAACCATCAGCTCAGCAAGTTTTGCACCAGGGAGCCTCACTGCAGGGTCTGGAAAGTGGATTGTCTATCCTTCCAGTGGGTCAACCTCTCGGTCTATACATTTCCTCCACTACCTCTCATTACCAGGGTACTGCTCAAAATAAGGGAGGAAAAACCGAGGACAATCCTGATTGCCCCAGACTGGCCATGGCATCACTGGTACCCACTGCTGCGCAGCCTGTCACCTCTGCAACTATGGCATTTCCCTCAGATCCCAGCACTGCTGACCCAGAGGGAAGGAGAATTCAGTCATCCCCAGTTGCAGACCCTCAATCTGGCAGCCTGGCTTATTCCCTGACCACTGTACAAGCTGCCATTCTCAGTAAACCAGTTCTAGATGTTATACATGAGGCCAGATGCCCTAGCACTAGAAAGTCTTATGCTGATAAATGGAAAAAGTTCTGCACCTGGATCCAGGCTAAGGGAGCCGATATGGCACAGCCCTCCTTACCTCTCTTCCTGGATTACCTAGCTGGCCTACTACACCGTGATATATCCTTTCCTCTATTAAAATTCATGCCTCTGCTATCTCGGCTCATTTCAGCAGTGAGCAACATCTTTTCTCACACCCTCTGATCAAACAGTTCCTAAGAGGGGCTAGCAATTTGAGGCCACCCAGAAGAGCACCTACCCCAGCTTGGGACCTAAACTTTGTGTTGGAAAAGCTCACCCTGCCCTCCTTTGAACCAGCAGCTTCAACAGAGTTAAAGTTTCTCTCATGGAAGATAGCCTTGCTTCTGGCCATCCCTTCAGCAAGAAGAGTATCTGAGCTACAAGCACTAGTGGCTGTAGAGCCCTTCACCATTTCCATGCTGACAGGGTCTCCCTCAGGACTAACCCATCCTTCGTGCCAAAAGTGGTGTCCATTGTGGTTCTCAACCAATCCATTCATTTGCCCACCTTTTTCCCTAACCCACAAAACAAGGGGGAAAGGATACTGCACTCTCTAGATGTGCACAGACAGCTCAGATTCTATCTAAACAGAACTAAATCATTTAGAAAGACACTGATCAGTTGTTAGTCAGCTTTGCTGCAGGAGCAGAAGGCAAAGCCATGTCCAAACAAACCATTTCCAAATGGATGGCACACTGCATCCATTTCTGCCACAAGCCACACTGGAAACCTCCCCCCTAAGGGTGTCAGGACACACACTACCAGAACAACCTTCACCTCTACAGCTTTCCTCAGAGGGATCCCCACCAGGGACATCCTGGAGGCTGCAGCATGGACATCTGTTCATACCTTCACCAAGCATTACCACCTGCCTATCTTCTCCAAATCCTGGGCAGGCTTTGCCACTGCAGTCTTGCAGGGCATCCTAGCCAGCTCACAATCCTCTTGACTGCCTCCACCCTTTTCTGCAGCTTTGGGAATCAACCCAAATGTGATGACTGCAACAGTGAAACATGAAGAACATAGTACAGCTGTGTACACTTGCCATAAATGTAGATGTTCGAGTGTATTCACTGTTGCAGTCCTGGTTTCCCTCCCTCCATTCCCCTCTCTCTCTCTCTCTCTCTCTCTCTCTCCCCTTACAAGGAACTTTTTGTTATTTACTTTCTACTGGTGGGGTTCTTCCACCATATCCTAGCTCCCTCTTGGGGGCTCCTGACAGGGCAAGAAAAACTGATGTAATGGCGTCGGCTGCCTTACTTTATACTGCTGACGACCTGACATCAGTCCTGAAGCAACAGCAACCGATGCAGAAATACTAAGCTTCTGGTATTTGGGCCGACTGAGGGCTACCCTGACAGGGATAACAAAAATGTGATGACTGCAACAGTGAATACACTCGAACATCTACATTTATGGTAAGTGTACACAACTGTACTTTTCTTCTCCTGCAACAAAGAAAGTTGAGAAAATAAAGACGCAAAAAGAAAATGAAAAAGAGAAGGAGAGAGAAAAGTATATGGGATGTAGCAGAGAAAAAGAACCAGAGAAAGATCAGAAATATCCAGGAAAAGGCCACCAGATCCATTGGAGCTTTCCAGCCCAGTACCAAAGACACCAAGGGATTTGAATCTGGGGCCTTGTCGGATCTAATCACTGCCCCCCCATTTCTCACTGGAGCCAGCGAGTCCAAGGCTTCATTGGCAGCTTCATTCTTCAGGTCCTTCCATTCATTGAGGAGACTTTTGGAAGCTGACGTCAACAGGATGATGCAGAGATTCCTTCAGAGACAGTTTCAATTGGGGGTCATCCCAGTGCCAACTCCATTGGGGGCCGTGGGTACGACCCCCTGACTGCCCTTTCACTGGTTTCTATTGTTCTGGTCCAGTTGTTGGATCTGAAGTCTGGTACAGCACCACCATTTTGAGACTATAGCCTTTTTTCACAGTTTCCCTTACTCTCTACTCCAGCTTCTTTAGTTCAGGTTGAGTCTCACAACCGAAGCACCAGAGCCAAGGCTCAGGGACGACTCATAAGTCCTTCGATCCATCCCTTCCTGTCATTGCCGTTGACAGCCTGGCACCATTTCCAGCCTTGGAGCTGGGTTGCTGCCAAGGGCACTGTATTCTGTCTCTCTCTGAATTGGATGGGTGCTCCCATGCCATGATTTCATCTTCTGCTTTCAAGGCATTCAAGAAGGTTCTGTCCAGGTCAAGATAGGAGTTGTTTCTGTCACACTTGTCTTTGTCTTAACGTCTTGTGGATCCGCCCATCCTGATTGACAGGGGCAGTTAGCCTCTTTCAGCCTCTGGGATTCTCATCAGATGAGATCCCCTTCAATTTTGAGTCTGTCCATGAAGCCTACAAAGGGGAGGTTCCAAGGAAATGGACTTGTCAGAACAAACATGTGGACTCTTCACCTGAGTCAGTCACTGAAGACACAGATTTCAGTAAGGGAAGAGTGTTCCCAATGATCCCTTTGAGAGAACATCTCCTTTGGAAACATTCTGGAATTAATAAAGCAGAGATGGGGTTGGTCCCCATCGGCTCCCTTTCCTGAGGAGTCTGTGTTCCTGAAGGCATTTGGGTCCAACTCTTCTGTCTCTTTTGTCTCTTTGGTGGCTCCACCTGCTAACAAACTAATAGTCCCATTTTCTTAGTGGGCATGGAAGGAACCTGGTGCGGTGGAGCCAATCCCCCAGAAATTAGATGATGTTTTGGTAGTCCCATGACTAGGTCACACTCTACCAACCCCAAAAAGGTTCCCAGATCTTCCCCCAAACTAGTGGGCAGAGGCCAAATAGCAAGTTCTTTCCCTGCTCTCTATGAGGGCAATCGAGCATGTTCCTGCAGAACAGATAGGCCAAGGTTTCTACTCCAGGCTCTTTCTGGTACCCAGAAAAGAGGGCACCTGGCACCCCATACTCGATCTATCCATTATAAACACCTTCCTGGTTATCCCCAAATTCATAATGCTCACCCTCCAGCCACTGCTATCCATGCTGTCCAAGAACGCTTGGCTAGCCACGCTAGATCTAAAAGAGGCCTACCTCCACATTCCTATCAGGAAATCATGCAGGAAATATCTCTGCTTCAGGGCAGGATCTCAACACTTTCATTTCTCTGTGCTTCCCTTTAGCTTATCTACTCCCCATACTTAGATGACTGCCTTATTCAGGCAGACAGCCAGGAAAAACTGCTCAAGCACCTTGCCTTTGTAAAGACCCTACTAACCTCCCTAGGGTGCACAATCAAAAAGAAATCCAAACAGGTGCCCACCCAAAGGATAATCTTCCTGGGAGCAAGTCTGGACACAGCATCCCAGATGGCATGTCTTACACCAGAAAAACAAATTTTCCTCACAGGCTACTTCTCTTAACTAGCCACCAGGCCCCAACTATCTGCAGGGAAGGTCCTGCAACCTCTGGGGTTCATGGCATCGTGCTTACTACTCATTCCATATACCAGACTGCATATGAGGAAACTTTAGTGGTACCTAAAGAGCCTTTGGTGTCAGCACTCTCAAGACCTGGAATCTCTTCTACCTATAATTCCTTGCCTCAGAAAAGATTTTCTTTGGTGGACAACAGCATGCTCCCACAACAATGGACTGCCTTTCTCCCCACCCCCACCACCCAGACCCTCACCACAGATGCATCAGACTATGCTTGGGGTGCACAACTGGACAGCAGGTGCATACTGGGCCAATGGAGCCCACAGCAAATCCCTCTGCACATCAATCAAAAAGAGATGATGGCTGTGCAGCACGCCTTGATAGCTTTCAAGCCCCTTCTCTCTCCAGGAGTTCTCCTGATCAAAACAGACAACGCCACTGTGATGTGGTACATCAACAAGCAGGGAGGGACTCACTCTTACCCTCTATGCAAGCTGGCCATGACCCTTTGGCACATAGCTTCTGTCATGCAACTACACCTGTTAGCACAATTCCTACCAGGCTCTTTCAACTCTCTGGCAGACCAATTAAGCAGAAATCTTCTGGACCCACACGAGTGGCAGCTCAACAGAAGTACTTTCACCCTATAATAACTTGAAAATGGTGAACCCCGAAGGTCTACCTCTTTGCCCCCCACACCAGCCATCAGCTCAGCAAATTCTGCACCACGGAGCATCACTGCATGGCTTGGAAACTGGATGCCTTGTCCTTCACTTGGGTCGATCTATCGGTCTGTGCCTTTCCTCCACTACCTCTCATCCCCAGGGTGCTGCTCATTATAAGGAAGGGAAAACCAAGGACCATTCTTATAGCTCCAGACTGGCCCCAGCAGTACTGGTACCCCTTGCTGCGCAGCCTGTTCCTGCTGCCTCCATGGCATCTTCCTCAGATTCCAAACCTCCTGACCCAGAAGAAAGGGGAATTCATGCATCCCTAATTGCAGACACCCAATTTGGCAGCTTGGCTTATTCCCTAACCCCAAACCAATATGCCAACCTCAGTAAACAGGTTCTGGATGTTATCTGTGAGGCCAAATGCCGTAGGACCAGAACGTCTAATGCTGATAAATGGAAAAGGTTCTGCACCTGGATCCAGGCTAAGAAGCCAATATGGCACAGCCTTCCCTCCCTCGCATCCTGGATTACTTAGCTGAGTTACTACACAGTGGCCTCTTTCTCCTCTATAAAAATTAATGCCGCTGCCATTTCTGCTCATTTTTCCCACTGAGCAGCCCCTTTTCTCACACCATTTGATCGTACAGTTCCTAAGAGGGGCTAGCAACTTGAGGCCACCCAGAAGGGAACCAACACCAGCCTGGGACCTTAACTTTGTATTGGAAAGACTCACCCCCCCCCCTTTTGAACCAGCTTCTTCTGCAGAGCTAAAATTTCTCTCCTGGAAGACCGCATTCCTTCTGGCCATCACTTTAGCCAGAAGTGCCTCTGAGCTGCAAGCACTCATGGCTGTGGAGCCCTTCATCATCTTCCATGCAGACAGGGTATGCCTCAGAACTAATCCATTATTCATGCCCAAGGTGGTGTCCAGTGTGGCTCTCAACCTATCCATTCATTTGCCCAGCTTTTTTTCCTAATCCCCAGAACAAGGGGCAAAGGATTCTGCACTCTCTGGATGTGCACAGACCGCTCAGATTCTATCTAGACAGGACTAAATTTTTCAGAAAGTCTGATCAACTGCTGGTTAGCTTTGCTACGGGGCAGAAGGCAAAGCCATCTCCATACGACCCATTTCCAAATGGATAGCACAATGCATCCATTTCTGCTACAAACAGCATGGAAGGCCTCCCCCCAAGGGGATCAGGACACACCCCACCAGAGCAGCCTCCACCTCTGCAGCTTTCCTCAGAGGAGTCCCCACCAGGGGCATCCTGGAGGCTACCACCTGGGCATCTGATCACACTTTTACCAAGCATTACCACCTGCCTCTCTCCAAGGACTGATCCCTAAGGGACTCATTTGTGACTGGCCTCTTTGTAAAGGTGGACTCCCCAATTCTAACTTCCTGGGTCCTGTCTGTGAGCCAGTTGGCTATCCACTGGGTGACATAGGGGTTTGTACATAACCTCCTGAGTTTGTCAACAATGCCCGAGTGGGGTATTGTGTCAAATGCCTTGGCCAGGTCAAGGTAGGCAGTGTGAACGATTTTGCACTCATCCATTGCTTTGGTGACTTTCTCAAATAAGTCCACCAGGTTGAGCAGGCATGATCTCCCCTTTATGAAACCAAACTGGGTTGGTTTCATAAACTGGAGGGTTCCTATTAGATGATTGAAGATGCATTATATCGAATGTCTCTTGGTCGAACTTAAAACCACAAAAATGCAAAATAGCGAACCGACTTTTAAGCAAATTCTTTCCCAGGGAAAGAATTTGCTTGGCCGCTTCCATTACTTTGCCGTTTGTGGCACTATAGTGCAATCTCAGAGTTGGTATATTTAAGTAGGGGGGTGTGGGGGGACAAAGCTCCCCACTTTATGTATTATTTAAATTTTGTTTTCTCTTTTTTTTTTTTTTTGGAACAGCGAGTTTTTTCCCCTTGGGGAAAAAATCTGTTCTGAGCTTTTGAGATTGTAAGCTTTCACTTGCATGGGTTCGATTATTCATCGTTTACTTTTTTAAGTGTTCGATGATACAATATAGACCTGTATGGAGGTTTATGTATCCCTGTTGATCATCTCCATGATGATTCTTTCCATGGCTTTACATACAAGACTTGTGAGACTTATGGGTCTGTAGTTTCCAGGGTCTGTAGATGGCCCACATTTGTGCAGAGGGATGACTGTTGCCTTTCTCCACTCATGAGGCACGAAGCCTGTTTGGAGGCTACAGTTAAATAGTAATTTCAGAGGCCCCGATAGGTCATGTTTCATGCTATTTAGAAGGCATCCTGGGATATTGTCTGGCCTCACTGATGTAGTGTTCTTGGTCTTTGAGACAGCATTAAGGACCTGTTCCCTAGTGGTAGTCAGGGAGTTATATTTGATATTTCCTGAGGGAAGGTTGAGGGGGAGAGGCGAGTAAAGTTGGAGCTGAATTTATCACTCCCTCTTCCCCTTCTTAGACCCATCAGGTTGTATGGGGAGATAGTAGTATGTTTGAGGGTTGTGAGAGGAGATGGCCCTTGTTCACTAGTCACTACAATCTATGGGCTGAAGGGGGGAACTCTGAAGGGTCAAGTCCATTGGAACATTTACCACTATCCAAATGTAAATTAATTTTATCACCTTGTAAGCCTAGAGTTAGCACCTTCTAGCCCCAAATGAGAACTGTAGTCAGAACCTTCCTGTGTCATTAGTTCATAAGTATGTTTATTTTTGTTGACCCTTCAAAAATATTTTTACTTCACTGGTCATGTAATTGCATGTGACTGGTCATTCGACATATGCATCTTTCCAAGAAAGCCTCTTAGAATCCAGCAGTATTGGTTCTGATGAAGTCCTTTTGAATGCATGAGGCAAAAGCGTTGACCCACTGTTTTTATTTCACTCTGATGATATAGCCAGTATAGCCAGGGCAGCAGGCACCTGTATTGCTGTTTGTTGGCATGTCTGGATGTGTCTATGTGACTTTGCTAAAGGCTTCAAGAAATCTTTCATTAACGCCTCCAGAGCAAGCAGGAAGGCAAGACCATATCTACAGTCAGAATACACTTTTCCACCCCAAAAAAGACCCTCTCCTGAAACCAGAAGGAGGGAAAGCTTTAATTCAGAAAATCTCAGGGTTTTGGCCAGGACGCTTCCATGGACAGCCCCCCCCCCCCCCCCGGCAGAGGACATGTAACGGATTTCTCCCCAGAGGTGGACTGCAAAATCAGGGGTTTTGCAACCCTTTCACTAAAAATTGCTACCAGCGTTACTGAACAGTTGGTGCACACTGGAGGCAGTGGGGGGGGGGCACTTATCCCTGCATCCTTAAGCCTGGCAGGCCATTACTCAGGATTAATGGGTATAGAAGATCATCACCAGAGGCTACATTATTTCCTTTGTTTTCCCTTCTCAGAAAAATAAAGTTTCTGATGTATCACCCAGTCAGCTGGAATTTACAGCTGCTAGAAAGTGTCATCCAGTAGGTCGCCCGAGACCAGTCAGGATCTGGAGTCTGTTCAATGTTCTTTTTACTTCCAAAGAAAGCAGAGGACTCTAGGCCTATCTTGGACCTAAGCCTTCTCAGTCAGTTTATGAAAAGGACTGAATTCCAGATAGTCATGCTACAGTCCATTCTACCCCTTTTGAGGAAGGATGACTGGGAGTGCTCCATAGATCTCTATGATGCATACTATCGTATCAAAATAGCAAAGCAGTCCAGGAGATTTCTCTGTTTCTGGTTAGAAGCCAGTCTTGTTTAATCTAGGGGATTGTCCTTTGGTTTCACCACAGCCCCCAGGACGTTCACTGCATGGCAGTGTTAGCAACATATATCAGGCTGCAAGTGTTTCATTTGTTCCCGTATTTGGATTATTGGCTCCTTACTGCACCAGCCAAGGATCTACTAGTTCAATGCAGGGACGACTTGTTCCATCATGCTCCACAGTTAGGAATTACTATCAGTCTTTCCAAGAGTTAGCTAACACCCGTGCAGAAGGTGGAGTTTATCAGATGCCACCTGTTCACAAAATCATGAATAGCCAAACTCCTGCAGTACAGAATGTTGTCCCTGCATTATGCAGCTTCAGAGGTTCATCGCCACACTTGTCCCTCAGCAAGGCTTATTTTCTGGCTTTTGGGCTGGATGGCTGTTTTGCTCATGCTAGATGTCCTTCTGTTCCCATGTTGCAGTATTCTGTGCTCTTGGGTTTCCTCCTCTTGCTACCCGGTATTCAAAGCTTTCAGTCACTGCTAGATACATGGGACGTCTGATGTGGCTAGAGGTACATGGGGCATAAAAGTGACATCTGCATGCACCAGACCTCAGAACCTCTCTGCTGCCAGTCGAATGTCAACTGTTCTTGCTGTACTGGCCGTTGGATTAAGAATAGTAACATAAGTACCCCATTGGGGACATTTTGTTTTTGGGTCACTGCAAGCTTTTGTGGGTTCCTATCATCCAGGAAGGGTAAGTGCGGCAGTCAAATTCCCAATAAAGATGCCCATGAGCTCTGCCTCTCTTGTCTAGGGTCTATGCATGACCATAAGGCCTGCACCATCTGCCAGGCCTTTGTCCCAAAACTCCTGCATAGCAGATTGCATGCGTTGAACATATATCTTGAGAATCAGTGATTAAAGCGATTAGCCTTGGGTATGGAGGGGCTTCCAGTCAGTCCATCGAGCCGCCCAAGAAAAAGGCCAAAACTTCTAAGCCTGAAGTTGTAGCTTTGCCTCCGCCACCCAACGGCCTGGAGGAACTCACCGATATGGGTACAGCAGGTGCTGATGTGGAAGCCGCAGAACCCCGTGCAGAAGGCACGTTTTCAGAGGCCCCTCAGTCATCCGCTTCCAGTGGTGAGGGGGAACCTCGGCTTGCACCGGCTGCCCAGACGGATCCCTCCCCTACCGTGCTACTAAGCTACACCAGGCCTACCTTGACCCAGACACCTGCTAGGCCTTCTCTAAAAAAGAAGGAAAAGAGAAAACATACTTCTCACCTGACAGAAACCAGCCTGACTGGCAGGCCTTTTCACAGAGTTTATTCAGTGCCTTCATGACCTTAAAGCCTACTGCTCCCCTTACTCTCCCCACTGGCTCCTCCTGTAATGAGTCCTATGTCTCACAATTACCCTCCCTCTTGGCTATGCCTCCCCTGAGGAAGAATCTGCTGAAGCAGGCTCCCCAGCTGAGGATCTCACCTTTGTGGAGACCATTGCTAAAATGAGGGAGCACTTCAAATGGGACTGCTCTGAGATGACAGAAGTTCAGAAAATATACCACAAACTCCTTCAGATGGACTTCCCTGCCCTTTCAGCTATGCCCCCGTACTGCCAGCCTTTCTTGATGCATTCAGTGCAGCATGTTTTAACCCTGTCAGCCTCCTGCACCCCGCAGACCTGACAGATTTTACAAAGTAGCTGAGGGTGCCAAATTTTTGATAAAGTGCCCTGCTGCTGACCTTAGCACTGTCTCTGTTTCAGTGAACAAGGCTTCCAAACTACTTCCATCCTCTTCCCTCCTGCCTACTGACAAAGATAGCAAGGCCATGGAACACCTTGAGGAAAAAGGTCTGCACATCTTCCACAAATAAATAAATTACCAAAACCACATGTCCATGTATGCCCTAGATCTTTTGGAAAAAGCCAACAATTTTGTGATATTCCAGACTCTCCTGCCAAAGCTGAACTGTTTAGCCTTATTTCCTTAACCTCTCAGGTCAATAGACACTCCATTAAGTGCAGCTGTGATGCTGCAGAAGCCTCAGCAAGGTAGTTGCATCACCTTCTCTCCTTAGAAGGTATTCCTGGCTAAGGTTACAGCCCCTACCAGATGACATCCAGACCCAACTTTTAAATGCACTTTTAGCCAACAAAGCTCTATTTGGGGCTAAAGTAGCAGACTAATTCAAAACTCTGCAACAAAACAGGAAGGAGCTACAGGACCTTAAGCACCTAATTGTGTCTCCTATTCCCAAGTTCCATAGGAATTACCCTTCAAAAACTCAGTTTATTAGGAAGCATTCCACTCTTACCCCCTCTTTCTAGGCCCAGGGAAGCTGTCAGGAAGCAAGCTACTCCCTCCAGGCCTGTACAGACGTCCACTCAGAAGCCTCAATTTCAAGACAGGGCAGGTAGTCTGTAACTACCTGCCACTCTTGAAAAACTCCCCCGAACTCCATCCCCTGTCATTAAGGCTCTCTCACTGTCTCCCTGTGTGGAAAAACATCACTACAGACAAGTAGGTCCCTATCCATAATAGAAAAAGACTATTTTTGACCTGGATCACTACTCCATTTTGGAGAGGTATTCCTCAGCCACCCAAAGAGCAGTTACCTCTTTTTCAACCAGTTCTGGACAGCCTTCTTGCACAAGATGCTATTCAACCTGTTCCTCCCAACAGAAAAGGGAAAGGGGTTTTTATTCCAAACCATTCCTAATCACAAGGAAAAGTGGGCCCTGGAAGACCGATCCTAGATCTTTCCCACCTAAGTCTCTTCCTGCAAGTGTCCACCTTTTGGATGCTCACCTTGAAAACACGTTTCCCTCTGATCATACTTCAGGGGTTCATGGCCACCCTGGACATCAAAGATGCCTACTTTCACATCCACATCAGGCCCAATTTCAGGAGATACCTGCGATTCTCTGTGGCCTCCTCACATTATCATTTCTTGGTCTTGCCCTTTGGTCTTTCAGCAGCACCAAGGGTCTTCACCAAGTGACTGGCACCAGTGGTGGCCTTCTGCAGGACCCAAGGGATTCAGATTTTCCCTTAGTTAGACAACCTACTTATTCAGGCTGATTGCAGAGAGTCCCTCCTACTCTATCTTCAGTTTTCTCTGTCCTTCCTGCGGGCACTGGGGTTCAAGATAAATTACCCCAAGTCCAACTTGACCCCCTCTCAAGATCTTGTCTTCTTGGGGTGCAGAATCTGGACGGATGTCATGAAGGCTTTCCTACCTCCCTAAAAGGTGAAAAACTTAAGGCAGTACCTGTTCGCTGTCCTTCAGGCCACAGAATTGACTGACAAGCAGTACCTCAGGCTCCTAGGCCACATAGCCTCGACCATTCCCATGCTACCCTTGGCAAGACCACATCAGAAAGCTACAATGGTTCCCAAGATCCAGATGGACTCAGCACTGTCATCCTCTGGAATTCAGGATCCCCTTCTTACTTTGCCTCAAGAAAGACATTCAGTGGTGGCTGAATCAGGTGAGCAACAACACAGGCCCACCTCTTCAGGTACCCCTGCCAGTGCAGGAATTGTACACTTAGGGTGGAGAGCAACCAGGGGCTCTCCAAGCTTCCAGGGCACTTGGCTGGTTTCCTCCAAACAGGAGCATATCAGTGTCAAAGAGATGAGAGCAATACATTTGGCACTGAAGGCCTTTCAGCCTTCACTGAAACAAGGCCCATTAAAACTGTTCACAGACAACACCACAGTGCTGGGGTATGTTGGCAAGTGGGGGGAACAAAATCATATTTTCTGTGCATGCTAGCTCTTCTAGTGTGGGAGCTGGCCATAAAACAGGTAGTCACACTTCAGGCAGTGTAGTTCCCTTCAGAACAGAATTTTCAGGCAGACCCCTTCAGCAGGTCCATGTCACAGTCCCATGAATGGATGCTTCACAGGGATGTGTTCTTGGACATAGTCCACAGATGGGGTACACCTCAAATAGATCTGTTTGCCTCCCCCATGAATAGACAACTTCCAGTCTTTTGCCCCAGGCTGCCCAGCCCTCTGGCAAGGGCAATGGATGTCTTTTCAATCTCCTGGAAGGGGATGTTTCATTATTCATTCCCCCCTTCTTCAAAAAATCCTACTGAGAATTTAGCAGGATAGACCAAAAATCTTGTTGGTGACCCCGTTTTGGCCAAGACAGCACTGGTTTCCCCCTCCTCTTCCATTTATCCAAGGGCAATTACCACAAGTTACCCCACATAGTGTACCTTCTCACACAGAACAAGGGATCTCTAATACATCCATGCTGGCAGTCTCTACACCTCACCCTGTGGGTGATAGAATTCTGATCCCTTACAGACATTTATACAATGAGGACATGCCTGCAGTCCTTCAGGAGGCCAGGAAACCAAATACTAGGACATCTTGTATATCAAATGGAAATGAATCTCCATATGTTGTCTTCAAAGACAGTTGTACCCATTTCAGGGTGATGTTCCTTTAGTACTGTCCTACCTGTATGAACTTCTGCAGTAGCGTACTGCTCCATCAAGACTTACCTGGCTGCCATTTCAGCTTGTGTGTCTCTAGAACCCCCTTTGGCTTCCAGATTGCCTGCAGAGTTGTTCCTAAAGGGAGTATTGTACCTCAGCCCCCCCCCCCAGGAAACTTATCCCCCCTCCCTGGGATCTGAATTATGTCTTGGAGAAGCTCACGCTTTTACCCCCTTTTGAACCAGACTCCAAGGATTCCCTGAAACACTGCACATGGAAAACAGTACCCATAGTGGCTTTGACAGCTAGAAGAGTGTCTGCATTACAAGCTGTCATGGCCATTTCCCCTTTCCTCATCTTCCACAAAGACAGGGTAACCCTTAGGACAAATCCTTCCTTCATGCCCAAGACGATTAACGAGCTTTCCTCAAGCCAAGCTATTCAGCTCCCCACCTTGTTTGCCCGCCCTCAGTCTGACAGTGTGCGTGTCTTACACTCCCTTGATGTGCATGGACAGCTCAGGTTCTACTTAGACAAGACTAAGTCTATCAGAAAATCTGACCAGTTGTTTGTCTCCTTCCATCCCAGGGCCCTGGGGAAAGCTGTAACAAAACAGACAATTTCAGCCTGTATTTCAAGGGTAATTAACTTCTGCTATGCACAACATAGGAATTCCTTGGTATCCAAGATTAAAGCACACTCCACTAGGGCCATGGCTTCTTCAGGTGCCTTCTTTAAAGGATTAGACAGTGCCACCATTTTAGAGGCAGCTACATGGACTTCTATCTACACATTCACCAAGCATTACAAATTAGACCACATTTGTAGATCCATGGATGGATTTGCTAGGGCAATCCTCCATGGATTTCTAGAGAATTCTTCAAGTCACCACCCTCTACCTCACAGTGAGCTTTGGCACTCACCCAAGATCACAGAATACTGCAACATGGGAATAGAAGGACATAGAATAGTTGTGTAAAATCTTATCATAACCATAGATGTCCTTTTCCATGTTGCAGTATTCCTTCCATCCCCACCTGTTCACTTTTTGTATCTTCTTGGATGACACTGAACTCATAGTTTGGACTGGGGTCTAACTGGGGCGTTCAGTTCTGAGGTCTGGTGCATGCAGACATCACTTTTATGACCCACATACCTCTAGCCACGTCAGATGTCCACACACCTAGCAGTGATTGCAAGCTTTTGAATACTGGCCGGACGTTCGGGTAGCAAGAGGAGGAAACCCAAGAGTATAAAATACTGCAACATGGAAGAGAAGGGCATCTATGGTTATGGTAAGATTTTGCAGAACTGTTATTCACTCAAGCAAGTTATTGCATGAGTCATGCAGTGGACACTTTCCATCCAATGGTCTTTGATTCACACACCAATGCGTCTTATGCTGATATGCAGAAAACATCAGTTGGTGATTGACCTCCCGTATAGTGTCTTGGGGTTCAACCATTCTCCTCTCTGACTCCGGTAGCTGCTGTAACCACAGATGTCTCCCTTAGGGGGTGGTTGGTGAATTTCGAAGGGAAGGCTCTTCAAGGTTCTTGGTCATTGACAGAGGCCAATCTTCGCATCAGTGTCTTTGAGATTAGGGCAGTTTGCCAAGTGTTGGAGGCCTTTCAGGACTTCCTCCCCAAGGGTGTAATCTCCATCCAGATGGACAACATGGTGGTAGTCTGGTATTTCAACAAGCAAGGAGGAACTCATTCATATCCAGTGTTCCAGGAAGTCATGAGAGTGTGGCAATGGCATTGTCTTCCTGCTACATTCTAATTGCAAGGATTTCATTGTTCTGGTAGAGAAACCTGAGCAGGTCTGTTGTTTTGCCATGAGTGGTTCCTCAATCATATAGTGGCAACACAGATTTTTCAGTCGATGGAGCCAACTTTGCTGCAGTCTTTTTTCTCCTTACTTAAATAAGTGCAGCAGTTACTTTAACCTAATCCCTCCTCAGGAACAGACACAGAGGGATGCTGTAGTCCATAATTGGCTCCCAGGCCTTCTTTATGCCTTACCTCCTTTTCTCTGTTAACAAAATTTCTTCAGAAAGCCAGAAGGTGCAAGGCCAGAATTATCCTCATTGCTCCCTTTTGGCCCCGTGAAATTTGGTTCCCCTTTCTGTGGCATCCCCTAATATGTCCGCATTGAGCGTTGGACCTTTGTGAAGAAATTCTTTCTCACCCATCCAGTCAATGTCACTGGGACGTGAAAATGCTAAAATCAGTGCCATGGTTTCTGCAGTTTTAATGATCGCCAGGGATGCCTGGCTCTGTGCCCTAGTTCTTCCAATTTTATCCTCCTCAAAGAAACCAAATACCAGAAAAGTAAATGATAAAGATATCCCATTTGGGCTTTCTCCTGTGGTTTAGATCCTGTCTCAGCTCCTGTTCCATCAATTTTAGATTTTTGTGGCAGAATTATTTCACAAAGGATCCAATTTATCAACCATTAAAGTGCAGTTAGCTGCCATTCCCAGTTTTTACGTGGAGCAGAATCAGATTTCTATGGCTTCTCCAAAGACTTCCAAGGCCTTTCTGAAAGTACCTTCCCAATGCAACCCCCAAACAGTGATCTAGTCCCCCTTTGGATATTACTGTCATGCTTAAGGCTTTTACTAAAGCTCCAGTTGAACCTGTTTCTACTGTGGATTTAAATTTTTTCCTGGAAGACTCTCATCACATCTGCAAGGAAGATTTCAGAGTTGCAAGCTTTATCATGTACATTCTCATATCTGTTTTTTTTTTCATATAAAATATTTTTAAACACCTTTATTGAATTGTTTCTTGAGTATATAAAAATAGCCAAACCATAGTAACAAGTTCATATTTACAAGCATTATACATCACGTGTTGTATATCATATAATCAACACAACTTTACATAAATTGTTCAGTTCCTGCCTTTTCTTAAACCTCATTCTTCCTCCAAAACATTTTTAATGTATTTTTCTCACAGGTTCCATTTTTTCCATGTAATTTACTGTTACCCTTTTCTAAAGATCCCACTACTGATGTTTTATCTCTGCTACAGTATTTACTACTACAAGTATAGTTGGTTTAGATTTGATTTCCATTTTCTAGTAATTGCTTTTGTGGCAGCCACCAGAATTAAACTTAAGGCCTTACAATGTGTAGACAGTTTAGATCCTGTATCCCATCTTAAAAAATCATTTCCTTAGTCACATTCATTTGCTTGCCCCAGTATTCCTGCTAAAGTACCATGTAGGGGTTTTTAGTCTGCCAACTCATTACACTATGAGAACATATTCTCTCAGGTGTGTCTCTCTTCCCATTGTGCCGCCAACATTTGCCATCTACCCAAGAAAAAAATATGTGGAGTCTACTTGGGGTATAACAGTACCTATGCCAAAACTTCCAGGTAAAAATCCTAAATCTTCTAGATTTTGGTACATATTTGGGAGCCATACATATGCAGTCCCATTGTTTCGTTGTAAATTGTCTTCCTAATTTGTTCTGATTGATTTGTGTAGTTATTGTAAAATATTTTATATGCCCTATTAATTATCCCTTTCTAACAGTGGCTTCTGTTGTAGATTCATTTAAAAACTCAACTAGTTTAGGTCATTCGATTAGGATTCTCCTGTCTCTGTCTATACTCTGATATCAATCATTGATGGGGAGGCAATCAGTAGACTGCAATCCAAAAGTGGTCTTGACTGTTTCTCATTCTCTTACCTTTCCTTCTGTAGTTACTTGTTCTGAATGTCTTGATTCCTTTGCCAGATTTGTCCAGTAAATTCCTGCCTCCTCTTGCCTATTCTCTGTACCCCTGATTGCAGTCAACCCTATTAGCATAATCGCCTTTCCTGTGTTGGCTTAGTTATTATGCTTTCTGCTACTTTATGAATAATAATAATAATCTGTATGATAGCTATTCTCCTTAAGGATCTGCTTCCAAAACCCCATTCTTTCATTATTTCTTGAATTAACCCCCCCCCCAATCATCTTCCCTTTCCACTCTGAATTGTAGACGTTAGCTTTTTATTTGCTGTATAGCTGTAAAATACAACTTCAAATCAGGTAATCCTAAACATTCTTGTTCTTTTGGAAGGATCAGCTTATCCCACTTGACTCTTTCCTTACCACCCATGAAATCATTCAACTGTTAATTAATTACTATCCATAACTTTTCCTGACCTGTGTATAAAATTAAAGGAACTAAAACATTTTACTGCTTGTATCTTATCCATAGGCAAGAGCTTGAAGTTTCTCAGTTTTTGTATCATCTTTTTAGTCTCTTTCCACATATCCTTAGCTGCCATAACATAATCCTTTTAACCCATACTCCTAAGTACTTCATTTTATCTTGTCCCCCCATAAATATGGGTATTGCTGAACCAATTTGTGTATGGGTACATTGTTTATAGTTATAGTCTTTGTTTTATCTTCATTAATTTCATATCCCCAAAAAAAAAAAAAACCCGGAACTGCCTCAGAATGTTCCACAACCCTGAGATCTCTTTTTTTTCTGGTCCTATCCGGTACAAAATAATACCATCTGCAAATAAAGTTTTTCATGAACATCAGACAAGTTATATCCTTGAATTTCTGCATCCCATGTTTTCTTTGCCAATGGTTCTAAATATAATGCAAATAAGAAAGGCAAGAGAGAACACCCCTACCTGGTTCCTCTGTTCGAACACAAGTTATCAGAGAACTCCTCTCCCACTTTGATTTTTGCCTCCAATCCCTCATATATCTCTCTAATTAACCTTTATTATTGTAACATGAAATGCAAATGCTTCCATTGCACTACTCATAACATCCCAACTTATTCTCTTAAAATACTTTCTCTGAATCAAGATCTACCAAGAACAGAGGAATTTTCTTATATTCTGCTTCCCTCTGGATCATCATTGTTCTGTTAATGTTGTCAAATGTTTGCCTGTTCCCCACAAAACCACATTGGTCCATCCATATCTATCCGTCTGTCTATCAGTTTTGGCATCACCTTTGCCATTCTTATAGCAATTGTAGACATAAATACTTTATAATCATGGTTTAAAATTGAAATCTGCTTATATGAAGCCAGATCAGGTATGTCTTTTGCTGTCTGTAGGTATTAACAGCCACCATGTTTTTTTTTTTGTTTGTTTTTTTTTTGTTAGGATGTTGGTGCTTCCCGTCCTTTTAAAATACCATTAAAGAAATCCTTCCAGATATTTATCATTTTCCCCTCCTAGCTTCCTGACTTCCACAGGAGTATCATCTATTCCTGGAGACTTTCCTGCAGATTAGTTATGCATCACCATTGTTATCTCATCTTGTCCTATCTTAACTGTTAGCTGTTAAGCCTGGTCTACCTCTAACCTTGGCATATTTAAGTCTTCCATAAATATTTCCATTTGTGCTTTTTCTAAATTTACCTATTTGTTTGTTTTATACAAATTTTCATAAAACTTCTGAACTGGTTATTTTTGTGATAGGGTCATAGAGAAGTACTAGGCTAGCTGTCCTTGTAGCCCATTTTCAGCCTAGCCAATTTCTTTTTTGTATGCTTAAATAACTTATCTCATTTGGCTACAGATTGGCTTTTCCCATCCTGTGTATTTCCCCCTGTTGAGAATAACTGGGATCATACCATAGATAATTTGAGGGGACCCATGTTTAGGGTAAAGCATTTAGTAGCATTCTTGTTGTAGGCTCCCTAAGTTTGGCAACAACCCTTTTTTCCTGTCTGTTGCCTATGTTGTACCAAATGTTTTTGTGCTCTGGAGTTATTATCAAAAAAACAGTTGCTTAACAGCAGTCTCTCTAAACCCATGTATATTGTTCAGGTACTCCCTTATTTTCTCCGTAGCACTCTTCATTTGCACCTGTTCTTGTTCTGTGAGAGTTGTGACACCCCAGCACTGACAACAGTAATCAAGGAGTCTCAATCCTCACCACTGGCAACAGTGGTGGATGTACACACTGGGAGGATGACAAGTACACACACAGTAAAGTGCAATTTCCCTTAACAGCACACAGAGATTACAATAATTCTGGAGCTGGTTTCTCCCTCTTTCTCCAGATCCCCAATAAGACTCCCCGCTGGCACAACTGTAGAGTTGCAATCTCAGCTGAGTGGCCAAGCTAAGACCTTCAGCACCCTCTCTGTCCAACCAGTGTTTTGTGTCCCTTCCCAAGTAGCTGACACACACATTTTGATTAAATATATATATATATATATATATATATATATACACACACACACACACACACACACACACACACACACACACACACACACACACACACGTTTACTAGCTATGTCCCCTTCTGCCCAGACTATAAGGTAGTTATCACTGCCACCAGCCAATTCTTTATCAGCTACTTTAAGGCCTTTAGCAAAGGGTGTACAATCTTACCGTGTAATGTTACTATTAATCCAAATGGTAGTTTGACCAAGAGCCAGATCATTAGGAGTGGCATGTACAGTGCCACAAAATAGATATGCAAGTACACTGAGCTGAAATCTGTCTCACAAATAGCCATAAAGATAGGCTTAAATATATTTAATAAATAATAAAAATAACAAGAAAATACTCAGTAAATCATCACAGTAACTTCAGAGTTCAAAATGACAGGAAATTTTTAGAACAACATTGTAGGACAGTCTCAAATAAATTAAATATCTAAGCTATACTTCACTATATTCCTGTCTGAATCTCAAAGAAATTACTGTACTCTAGTTATCTTACTTGCAGAACAACAAGCAGGCAGAAGTTGTTAGTGGATGTTTCCAATTCAAATACAAAATGCCCTCTCTCACAGAGAGTTCTTAAATTAATATGAAATATTACTGCTGGGTTAGCTTGGATGACATCACTTTTTGTCACCTGACTTTATATCCCAAGTTAAACCCCATTGTCAAACTATCAGCATTTAACATCTCCCTGTGAAAATACATAATCTTCAGATGTTTGCAACTGCTGGAAGACAAAAAAAAACAATAAAATACTTACAAAATAATGCAGAATGCTCCCTAGTTCTAGACATCCTGTCATTGCTGCATTGAGACTAACTTTTATAGCACCATTATAAAACCATTTAATTTCAACTATTTTCTTGAAGTTTTGCAAGTTAACCCTCTATGTTCTAGTTCCCACTGTTAAACTGTATACATTTACACAGGTACCATAGTTTATATACATTTCTGTTCTTTCCCAGTAGGGTACACTGTGGACACATCCTTAAGCTCAATACTGTACACATGCACTTCTGCACCAGCAGCTTGATATACCGACAACATACAGATGTTCTTCGTGTTTGACTGTTGCAGTCGCTGGCAGGTCGCCCTTATTCGGCCTGAATTCCAAAGTCTTGGGTCCTGCGTCGGTTGCTCTTTCCTCTTCCATGATGTCAGGTCGTCAGGGGTATAAAACAGGCAGCCAATGCCATTTTCTTTAGTCTTTCTTGCCGCGGGGTGCCCGAAGAAGAAGCAGTTCGCAAGTGCCGGTCGGCCGACTCCTGAAATTTTCGAATTCGAGTTTCAGAACTGAAGTCTTCACTAAAGCTAAGTACCCCATTGGGAAAACTTTTTCTTGCTCCATACCGATGTCAGTAAAAGTTAATAATTGCATTACTTGTGGGAAACAAATACCTCTTAAGGATTTCCATTTATACTGTATTCCTTGCCTAGGCCCTGATCATAACGTGCCTAGCTGTCGGTTTTGTGCTAGATTTAACCAACGCACTATTAAGCGTTGGTATATCTTTGCTTCAAAATATTTTGGAAACAGATTTAACTATCCTGAAATGTCGTCGGATAGCAATCCGACTACCAGAGTTCACAAAAATCGCAAAGAAAAGGACAGACAGACAGAGGTCCAAAACCGACGACAAAGCTTCTCCTAAGCCAGTCGCCGGTTTGCCGGTACTCAGGTGCTTTCACAGCCCCTGAAACCCGCTACTTTTGAGTCGCAGGCCTCTGCCGAGACCCATGTGGAGTCCGGCACGCCGCAAGTTTCACAAAGTATTGTACCTGCGGATGTCTGTCCCTCGGATGGGTCCGGAGCCGCTGAGCAGGCACTGGCTTCTAAGGTTGTCTTCAGGCCACAGCATTTCTATGTAAAACTGACGCCAGCTTCAAAAACAATGACAAAAGCAACTTCTAAAACTAAAAACCCTATGCATGAGCCACGTGCACAGGCCTCTATGCCCAAAAAGCAGATGATCAAAATGGCTGAAGACCTAATTACCTTGATCAGGGGCTCCCAACCCCCTCCTGATAAGAGGCCTAGGCAAGACACTGATTATGAGTCTTCATATCAGGTTTCTATTTCTTCTGATCAGGATTTTTCTATACCACCCTATGAGGAATCTGATGCAGAGGAATCTATCCCATCTGCATCTTCTCATGAAGATTATTCCTTTGGAGAAACCTTGCATACTTTGAGGGAGCATTTTCACTGGGAGAGTCAAGATTTCTCAGAAACAAAAAAGAGGCTTAGAGATTTCCTTCTTCTGCCTCAGCATAGGCCTTTAGCCATACCTCCTGTTTTAGACATTGTGGATGATGTGTTTTTGGAGTCAAGCTTGACTCCAGACTCCTTACCTCCGGCTTCTAGCAAGCCAGACAGATATTTACAGGGTTCCTGACTCTCACAAACATTTATTTAGAAACCCTACTGCTGACCCTGAAACTATTTCACAGGGTCCAAAAGGTGTTAAGGCCTCATCAGCAAAAAATCCTACCCCCTCTGACAGAGATTCCAGGGCACTGGATAGATGGGGAAAGAAGGTTTATACATCTGCAACCTTGGCAATTAGGGCCTTAAACTGCCAGTTTCATATGCTCGAGTATCAACAACATGTTATGGGATTACTGAAACAGAAAATTATGTTGATTTCTGAATGTACAGAAAATAAAGAATTGCAGGAATTATTGCATGCAGCAGAACAAGTTGGAAAGCATACATTGCAATGTGGTTTTGATTCCTTAGAGGCCTCCTGCAGGGCTGCAGTTACTGGATCTGTGATTAGGAGGCATGACTGGCTAAAAGAGCAAAATTTGCCTGATCATGTTAAAGCTAAATTGCTGGATGCACCTTTACAGCATGATACTCTGTTTGGTATTAAGGCAGAAGGGATTTTAAAGAAAATGGAAGACAAAGCTAAGTCTATGCAAACTGTAAAAGACTTCTTACAAGTGCATCCACCAAGATTCAGTAGACACTGTCCTACAAAAAATCGGTCCTTTTCTGTGTCTGACAGAGCTCCACGGGGCAAATCCAGGCACCCTAAAGGTTCTAGATACCAGTCACAGGATTCTTACAGGTCAAAACAATGGGGTGCTTCTAACTCCAAATCTGGAGGAAATAAAGTGCAACCCTACAGTAAACAGTCTTAATGACTTCCCTCTGCCATCACCAAGCACTTATCTTTTGGCAGCACCCTTAGGGGGAAAAGTAGCACTTTATGCTCAAAATTGGCAGTTAATAACCCAGGACAAGTGGGTGTTAAACATAGTATCTCATGGGGTATAGATTCCACTTCCACACTCTGCCAATTGCAAACGGTTGGCCAGATCTGCCAAAAAATCAATGGGCAGAGGCACAGAAACAAGTTACGTCCCTCATGGATATGGGTGCTATTCAGCCAGTGCCAGAACAGTAAAAAGGACAAGGGTTTTATTCAAGACTGTTCTTGGTACCCAGAAAAAACAAGGCCTGGCACCCACTACTGGATTTATCAATTTTGAACACATTCTGGGCAAGAACGCTTGGCTGGTGACATTAGACTTAAAAGAGGCATACCTGCATATCCCAATAAGGGAATTGTGCAGAAGATACCGCAGTTTCAAGGCTGGCTTTATGCATTACCAATTCTCTGCACTGCCCTTTGGCTTATCTACTGCGCCCAGGGTCTTTACAAAGTGCCTGGCACCAGTAATTGCATTTTGCAGACAAAGAGGTATACAAATCTATCCTTACTTGGACGACTGTCTAATTCAAGCAGAGAACAAAGACATTCTTCTTCATCATCTGGCGTTTGTGAAAAGGCTTCTAACATGCCTAGGGTACACAATAAATGAAAAGAAATCACAACTGGTACCCTCTCAAAAGATAACATTCCTGGGTGCAAGCTTGAATACAACTGCCCAGATGGCGTTCCTCATGCCAGACAAAGACAACTGACTATTTACTTCAAACAGATGGCAACAAAACCCCAGTTCATGGCATCCTGCATTCTACTAATTCCATATGCAAGACTGCATATGAGGAAACTACAGTGGTACCTAAAAAGTTTATGGAGTCAACACTGTCACAGTCTGGAAACAATGATTCCTCTCATTCCCTGCCTACAACAGGAGTTTCTTTGGTGGGCAAAGGCAGGTCACCAAAACATGGGATGGGCTTTCACTCTACCCCCCTGCCAGCCATACCGTAACTAAAGACGCATCAGACTATGCATGGGGAGCCCACCTGGTGGGAAGCTGCATTCAGGGCATATGGACCCCAAAACAAATGCATCTGCATATCAACCAAAAAAGAGATGTTAGCTGTTCAAAATGCCCGGACAGCCTTCAAGGACTTACTTCATCCAGGACAACTACTGATAAAGACGGACAACACCACGGTTATGTGGTACCTAAACAAGCAGGGGGGCACACACTCATACCCCTTTTGCAGACTAGCCATGGCACTGTGGGACACAGCCTTGACTTATCAAGTCCATCTTCAAGCTCAGTTCCTGCCAGGAAAGCAAAATACTCTGGCAGACGACTTAAGCAGAAACCTTATGGACCCTCACGAGTGGAAACTAGATCCACAAGTCTTCAGCATGATAACAAAGAAATGGGGGAGCCAGGACATAGACCTATTTGCCTCTCCTCGGAATTATCAACTGGACAAATTCTGCACAAGGACTTATCACAGACAAGCATGGAAAGTGGATGCCCTATCCTTCAGTTGGAAAAACCTATCAGTTTACACCTTTCCTCCTCTGCCTCTTCTACACAAGGTCTTACTAAAGGTCAGACAAGAAAAAACAGAGATGATACTAATTGCCCCGGACTGGTCCCGCCAACACTGGTACCCACTCCTAAGGAATATGTCTCAATTTCCAGCTTGGTACTTGCCTCAAATACCTCACTTACTGTCTCAGCAAAACAATCAGATCCTGCACAATCAGCTCAATCAGCTCCAGACACTGAACCTGGCAGCATGGCTGATCATGCAGTTATTCAAACAACACCTCTCAGTAAATCTGTGATGGATGTCATTTTGGAAGACAGAAGGCCTAGTACTAGAAAATCTTATGCTGATAAATGGAAGAGATTCTGTGCTTGGAACCAAGCACAAGGAACTGACACAGCAGAGCCAAATATTCCTCAGATTTTACAATACTTGACTGAGATGCTTGACAAAGGCCTATCTTTTTCATCAATAAAAATCCATGCCTCTGCCATCTCGACTCATTACAACACAGAGCCACCAGTCTTTTTTCATCCTTTGCTAAAGCAGTATCTTAGAGGGGCCAACAATTTAAGGCCTCCCAGATGATTACCAATTCCTGCATGGGACCTCCATTTTGTGTTGGAAAAACTCACTCTGCCTCCATTTGAACTAGCTGCTACTGCAGATCTAAAGTTCTTATCATGGAAAACAGCTTTGCTCCTGGCAATTACTTCAGCAAGAAAGGTTTCAGAGCTAGAGGCCCTCATGGCTGTGGAGCCTTTTATCATATTTTACCCAGACAGGGTGTCCCTCAGGACCAGTCCTTCCTTTATGCCTAAGGTGGTTTCCATTGTGGCTCTTAACCAAACTATTCATCTGCCAACTTTTTATCCAAATCCGCAGAACAAGGGGGAGAAAATTCTGCATTCCTTGGACGTACACAGACAGCTAAGATTCTACTTGAGCAGGACTAAAGCTCTAAGAAAAACTGAGCAATTACTAGTGACATATGCTGCAGGATCAGAAGGCAAGGCTATTTCAAAGCAGACTATTTCAAAGTGGATAAGCCACTGCATTCGTTTCTGCTACTTACATCATGGTAAACCGGTGCCCAAGGGCATTAGGTCTCATTCCACCAGGGCTGCAGCTACATCAGCAGCTTTTGTCAGAGGGATACCAACCAAAGACATTCTAGAAGCTGCTACTTGGAGTTCTGTTCACACTTTTACAAAGCATTATTATTTGCATCTCTTCTCTAAGTCCAGGTCAGGCTTTGCCACTGCAGTTCTGCAGGGCCTTATAGCTGCCCCAATGCAGTTTAGCTCCAGCCTCCCATCCATAGCTTTGGGATTCTACCCAAATGTAATAACTGCAACAGTGAAACATGAAGAACATAGTACAGTTGTGTACACTTACCATAAATGTAGATGTTCGAGTTTATTCACTGTTGCAGTCCAGGTTACCCGCCCGCCATCCCCCTTTTATTCTGGAGTTTCTCTTTCCTTCACTATTTTCTACAGCCTTTGTGGTGTATTTGCTTGTAGATGAAGGTAAAGTTTATATTGTTGCATGTATATATAGTTTATATATATTTTTGCTACCCATTTGGAGGGCACCTGACCTCTGGGGCAAGAAAAACTAAAGAAAATGGCGTCGGCTGCCTGTTTTATACCCCTGACGACCTGACGTCATGGAAGAGGAGACAGCAACCGACGCAGGACCCAATACTTTGGAATTCAGGCTGACTGAGGGCAACCTGCCAGCAGATTACCCAAATGTAATGACTGCAAAAGTGAATACACTCGAACATCTACATTTATGGTAAGTGTACACAACTATACTTTCTAATATAATGGTAGCACAAGCAATTACATCCTGCTGATATTCACAAATGACATAAGTATTTATAAAATTCCAGATAGCTGTGCTGGCAGTATCTTCTTCTGTCACACTTCTGTATAAATCATATTAATATTCAGAAATGATATATAATTATTTACAAAATTCCAGATAGTTGGGCTAGCAGTATTTCCTTTTGTGACAAGAGTCACCTTATTTTGTAATAATTTAACCTTCATCTGCCCCTCTAACTGTTATTACTTCTTAACAAGATCTCTCTTTTATTTCTACCCTGTTTTTAAACTCCACTTTGATTTTATCCCACTCACAAGCTAGAACTTCTGGAGTCCTTTCTGTCAATAACTCTTGGTAGTATCCACTACCCATTCCTTAAATTCTCTCTTTTTAATGAGTAAGTGGGAAGTGCCATTGTCTAATCTTTACTTCATTACCATGCATTTTTATCTTGGTAATTATTGGCGCGTGATCCGAAATAGTTATTAGATGTGTATCAAAGTTCTCAGTTAAATGCACATGTTCCAGTGAAATATAATTTCTGGTCAGTTATTGTACCTTAATAAGTAAATGCTCTTCAAGTTCCTACTACTGAATTCAAGTCTTTTATACCAAATATGTTCACATATTTCTTCAGAAATCTACCCCCTCTTGTTTAACATTCTCTTCTAGGCCCCCCCTGATCCTCATTGTTGCAAATCAAATTCCACTCCTCACCTACAAGCAATATTCCCTACCGAAAGCTGATTAGTTATCACAATTTTTTAAGCTGCATAATAGTTTTAGGTGGAATATAAATACACAGCAGCATAATCCTTATCTGTTGCCAACAGCCCCTTACTACCACAAGTCTGCCATTATTCTATTTTCCCCGTGTTCTATCATTAATGGAGATCCTCTAACAATTACTCATTTTTTCCATTGTTCCTGATATTCTGAATAATATCCAGACAGGTTCATAGGTTAGTACTAGGCTAACTGCCCTTGCAAGCCATTTTATGCCTAGCCAATTATCCCTTGTGAGACTCAAACCCTGTACCTTGTGTTTGTAAGGCAAACACCTTAACCATTAGGAACCTCCATCATGAAATCCTTTCTTTATCAAATTCACATTCTCAGTTCTTTCCAAATTCATCTCCTATGGCATTGCTATTTGCACTCTGTATTTCTTAATATAATTATTTTTTCCTTTTTGTCTGTACCTGTGAAACCATTCACTTTTGAAGGCAATATGGAAAGTATTGCCATTATGGTAAAAAGTCATTATTCCCACTTATTATAGTTTTCAGCTATTTGAAATGTCTATTTCCAGCTTTTGTGATATGTGCACCCATTAATATTTGGCAAGTTAACCCATTATACAATTTTTTCTTATCAAAATTGGCACGTATGTCACATTTTACAAGACTTTTTGTTTTAATAAAAACCCACAAACAAAATAAAAATCCCTTCCCTCAAAACACCCCCGTACAAATATACATAACTATGTACATCTTGAAATAATGAAGTTTAACTTTCTTAATAGGAGTGTTTGTGCCAAACAGCTTCTAATACAGGCCCTGATTAACCGACAGTTGACGTTATCCATGCTAAGATGTATGTTATTGACTGTGCTTCTACTTACAGTAATTAGAGTCAGTTGTTTTTTAATCCATATCCCTCACAGATGTGAAAACAAATTGCATGTTTAAGAAATCATTAACTTTTAGCCTTGAAGAAACCATTGTTCTTTTATTGCCCTGTTATCAGCTTGCCTCCAAAGAAACAATAGAAAAAAGAAAAGAAACATCCCATCCCCTACATCAGCAATCCCAGATTACAGCCTGTTAACTTAAATATGCTTTTGTCCTTCTTTTCTTCTCTTTTTGCTCTGTAATGCTTATATTTCTTAATACTAGGGTTGCCACCTTTTCAAATGGTCAAAGTAGAACATTTTCAGGACACACATCAGATTTTACAGGCCGACACACACCCATGGTCAGTACAAAGGATAGAACTTTACTTTTTTGCCTAAATCAAATCTTATTCTTGTAGCAGTGTAGTTGCTTATTCTGTTTCTTGTAAAATTTAGGTATTTTACATACAGAAATAACTATTTTATGCAACTATTACATGACATATGGGACATAATTATGTCCTACAATCTCAGGACATTTGCCATTTATAATATTTTTGGTCAGGACACAACTGCTCAAAGAAGACTGTCCCTCGCAAAGTGGGACAGGTGGTAACCCTACTTAATACCAAAAAGGATGTAAGAAAGAGAAGAGGAAGAAGGAAAAAAAAAACATTTTTTTTACTTTAGTAACATTATCACATACAGGAACAACTGAAAATACTTTTTACCTTTTACTCTCTTCCTTCCTGTTCCCCTCTCCCAAGAGTCTTTCCAAATGTTAATGACATGAAGAGAGGCAAATGCTTTTCAGTTCCATACAAGTTTAACAAAGTCAACAAGTGTCCACCATTTCCACTTATTTTTATCCATCCTTATTTTATAAATGTGATTGATGCTTTGCAGTCTCACATTTATTCACTAATTTCCATGTTGTTGTTATTTTTTCCTGTACATATCCGTCTTCCAAAAACAGATTCAGTTCAATTATACGGTGCTTTCGATTCTTCTTCTCAGCTCCTATGCTTTCCTCTGTCTGTCAAGCATTTTACTTTGTCACAGCACAGTGGAAAAGGTTTCACTGGCAAAATCTGTCCCTGGTCTTTATTATCAGAAGAATGAGAAGCAGAGTCCCCTTCTGCTTAATGGCTCACTTTTTGTTGGGCAAACTTTTGAATTTCCTCCTTAGCCTGTTCTGCATCAAAAATTACTTTGATCCTGCAGAAAAAATATTTTGAAGACAGCTGGATACATCATCTTAAATCTCACACCTATCTCTAAACATTTCCTGATTATTGAGATAATTTTTTCCTCTGCCTGGTGTACAGTGAATAATCATTTTACTTTTTCCAAGTTTTAATACTTTGCCTTTTTGCCACACATTTGTCAAGATATCTCTCTCTGCTGGTAGGTTTGCATATTTACTAATAAAGGTCTTGGCTGCTTTCTCATGGCCAGATTTGAAGCATACACATGATGTGCCCATTCATTTAACAGTTCCTGCTGTGGAATGCAAGTCCAGTTTCTTATTTGTGCCTTCATAAAATTAATACAGTTGGTTCCTTCTAGTTTCTCTGGTCTAGCAGAAGATATCAGATTTTCCCTTCTTGTTATGACCTCTTAATTCTACCATTTTTGAAACATCTTATCTTGAGCAGTTTTGTATCCATCAGCCTTTTCTTCATTTCACCCTCTGATTTTTTGGAGTTTTATCAGCTCAACTAAATATCAATTTAAAGCTTCCTCTATTTTTTTCCAACCTTTTGTTGAGTGGGTATACTCATTTAGTGTTTCCTTTAATCGACTCTGAGCACATTTGATTTATCTTTTCCTCTAGATTACTGGAAACCATGTCTTGCACCAAAGCTGGAACTTTAATTACTTTTTGCTTAACAGCTACAGGTTTCCCAATCAGTGTTTTCTCTTCGCCTTTTCTAGTTGATTTTCTTTGAGGTTCTCTTAGTTTCTTCTTTGCTGGCATCTAGGTAGTGTATTTACCATGCAGTAACTGAATTGTCCTCAAGCTGACAGTATCAGTGGCTGCTTCTCAGTTAGTTTCACATCAGAAGAGCTGAAGTTAAGCTGTTGATCAATGTGCAGCCATCTTGGAAGTCCAGAGATGGAATATCTTTGAGAACAAATTCCCACTTTGCCTTGAAGGTGGTTTCTGAAGGAGACCTTTATCAAACTGAGTTTACCAGTGTTTTCCCAAATTTCTTGTAACAAAGTGGAATAATACCTTACATTTGCTAGGCATTCATCTTCAACTCTGTTTTTATTTTTACACAGACGAAAGCATATTGTAGAGTGTGATCAACTGTTACTTACCTTTTCTAATGCCAAGTTGGGTAAAGGAGTTTCTAAAGCAAGTTTGCCCAGGTGGCCTTCCCTTTTTAGTGCCTTTGTTTATGAAAAAACGGTACCAACTCTACATGGCAAACCAAAGACTCATTCTACTATAGCGGTGGCTACCTCCACTGCCTTTATGGATAGGATTCCCATTGATGAGATTTGTATTGCAGCTACTTGATCTAAATGTGTGTCGGGTTACAAGTTGGATATGCAAATCAAATCTTGTACAGCCTTTGGCTCCACCATTCTCAGCACTATCCATCGTGACATCACCCAGGATTTATGGATAGCTTGGGAATCTGTTTCAACTGTTGAACTGAACAAAAAAGACAACATCTGATATCAAAGTTGTGTACTTACGTTAACTCTAGTTCCGTGTTATTAGTTTCATCCAGTTCAACAGCTCTTTCTCAGTCCCTTATCTTAAATTGTCGTTCTCTGATTCCAGGCCAGATGATTGTACCTGACCAGGGTCCTTTTCTCTTGGACAGCTTTTCTTGCTGTTATTTTATGTCATTTTTCATATAGGACTTTCATCTAAACCTGTTTTAATGTTTCTTGGTATAGATTTCTAAATATAAGCAAGTAAACTCAATCTGAGGTAATCTGGAGACCATAAGGAATTATGGGTAGGGGGAAGAATCAGTGATTGGATCCAGTAAACTCAACTGTTCAAGCAAATGAAACAAGACAGCATAAATCTAACATCTTACAAAACAACTGGCCTGGAAACTGTTTTTTTTCCTACCAGCAGGTACCAGTAAATTACTTATAGTAAAAACTGATCTAATTTAATAAAAAAATCAGTATCAGTACATCTAATGTTAAGCAGCTCTATCAAAGGTCTTTTAGTCTGGTGAATAGTTGAAGGGGAGAGACTTTGCAAAATGATACTTATATGCTTATTGTCAGCCAATAAATGGAGAGGTAGAGGGAATTATATTGTGAAATTATCATAAGGGGCAGACAACAACAGACATGTTGGGACATAGCTCCAATAGGGTGTGTGCGTGGGAGGGGAACAATTAGGTCCTTAACTCTCAGCTGACTGGTCTGGAACTGCCTTAATGCAAACATTATTCCTAAAGTAGCCTGATATACACTCAGTATGTAAGACTCAAACTATAGTTTAATACCAACAGTTAAACCACTTAAACTGCAAAAATGCAGAGCAACTATGAACTGAAATTAGGCTTAAAGACCTTAGTTATTGTAGATACAGAGTTAAAATGAATTTAAAACAGATCTGGAAATGAAAAAAAAAACTTATCATTCGTTCTGTATGTAATGGAACTTTTTCAGCACAACAGTAATTTAAAAGATCACAGCAGCTTCTTAGACCCATAGCTCTGAGCTGATAGACCTGGAACTGCCTTAATGCAAGCACTAGTCCTGAACTAACCTGACATGCACTCAGTACATAAGAATGAAACTAGGGTTTAATACTAACAGATGACTTAAATAGTAAAACACAGTGCAGCTGTGTACCTGAATTACTAATATAGGCTTTAAAGTCCTTGGCTAATGCAGATACAGACTGTTAAAATGAATTTAAAAATGGATCGAGAAATGAAAAAAATAATCTTTTGTTCTTTATGTAATGGAACTACTATAATGCAACAGTAATTTTATTTAACTAATATTGTGAACTCCCTACCAACTAAGTAGTACTTAAGGACCCATTTTATTGCCCGATCCTTCCTGTCATTTGTAGAATGTTTCATCTCAGCCTTGCCTAGTTAAATCTCAAATAGCAAACTATCTGTTCTTCTCCATCCCAGAGCTGGGAGAGCACCGCCTCCAAACCTACCTCAAAAGCATTTTAGCATACTCAGAAGGATCTGCTAATCTGTGAGTATACAAGTCCTAGCTTTGAACACAGTGTCTTGGTTAGAGTTTTTGAAAGCCTTCCCTGCTTCCACTATCTTCCTTATTTTAGGAGCATCTTCTCTTTTGTTGAGTTAGTTAAGAGGCTTGTTAGTGGTTGTGAAGTAAAGCACAAACAACTTCTCGTGTCCGGCCACCCTAGAAGTGCCCTCACTTGTTTTTTAATGTTTGGAATTGCCCAATTCCTCATGGCCTATAGCTTTTCCTTTTTTCGGCTCTAACCCTTGCTCAGCCTGTCACTTACCCTAATTACCTCACTTTAACCATACCCACTTCACTTTTAGGAGCACTAAGAAAGCCTGCACTTCAGCCAGATGAGAATCCAAGTCTTCAGAGTGAACAACATCATTATCCAGATAAGCAGCAACGTACTGACGGGGGGGGGGTTAAAACAAAATCTGTGAGTTGCTGAAATGTTGCAGGGGCACAGTGTAACCCGAAGGGGAGAATGGTACATTGAAATAAGCCATCATGGTGGAAAAGGCTGTCTTCTCCTTACCTGGATATGTTAAAGGAATTTGCCAGTACCCTTTTATCAGATCTAGTGTAGACAGGAAGGGGGGTGACTTTGGCATAATGGTTAAGGTCTTCACTTCGTAGTCACAAGGTACAGAGTTTAATTCAAGTCTTGAGTTATTGGCTAGGCTTAAAATGGCCTTTCAGGGAATTAGCCTACTGTTCACCTGTGAATGTGTTCTCCCTAATAATTAATTTACCCTTTGCAAATGATAATTATCTAACTGGAAATGCTGTTTAACTCTAGAAGTCACTACAGAAATGAATGGCTCATTCAGGTTGTGGGGCTAATGTTGAGGCGCTGTTCATTTGCATTTGCCCCCATGTTAAACATCTTCTATAGTTTGTCACACATTGCCAGCCTCTGTTACTATGATTTTCTTAAGTTTTTGAGTGAACCTTTTCCTCCTGTATCGACCTGAATATTGTTATATCAATGTTGTTCTATCTGGCAATTTTGAAAACATATCTTTGTTCTGTACACAAAATAAATATTTCTTATTTCATTGGCTGGCATAATGTATTTGCTTGAATTGCAGACAGTTCTCCTTACCAGATTTAACAGTTATTGCTTTTGCAGTAATTACAGAATTCTGCACTTACTTCTTGTCTTCTCTTTACTTAAATTTTTCTCTTATTCTGTAGTTTACTTCATTTATTCTCTCTCTCTAATTTAATTGGACCTCCCATTAATTCAAGAACTTAATCTCTGTCAAGCAAACCAAATTCAGCACTCGATTTCTAGCACTGAATTCCCTAGTCCTTGCACTTGCTGGGAAGCTAGAACTTTTTCTGTCTGGCATTATGTGGACATCAGTACCTTTAGCAGGTCTAGCAAGCTGGTGTAATGTTCTGTAACATTTTAAATTGTGTTTTCTCTTCTTCCCGAGTTTCTCTGGCAGTATCCCTAAGAATGCCTGTGGTATAATAATTCAAATATACCAAAACCATTTGAGGCTTATAACACTTCTGTAATGTCAAAAAGAAAGTAGAGTATTAACTGGTCCCAGTATTTGCCATCCTTCTCAACAACCTTCCTTAGCGTGGACTTTAACTTTTGTTTAAAATGCTCTAAAATTCCATCCGTATGTGAGTGGTACACTGGAGTATTTAATTGCTTAACGTTAAAGCACTGGCAGAGTTGATGTATTATTCTGAACATATAGGACAGCTTCCTGTTAGTAGGTGTTTTGTTTGATATAACCAGCTTGTAAACTAATTAGATTAGCTCCCTGATTATAGATTAAGCAGTGGCTTTTAATAGGATGACTTAAGGATATTTAGTTGCATAATTCAAAGTAACCAAAATATCTTGAAATCCATTGTTAGATTTTGTGAGTGACTTCACATTGTCCATAACAATACATTCAGATGATGCCTTTATGATAGGCAATTGAATTCAGTGATTTTTAATGCCTGGATAAGGGACTGTCTTCAGGCAGTTAGGGTATCCAGCATAGAAACTTCCAACATCTTTCATTATTCCAGAGCAGTAAAGCATTGCTTAGTCTTATCCCTACCTGGATGTCCCCTTTGCACGTGAAAATGTGCTAATCTCACCAC
>NC_056737.1:39443514-39483514 GCF_019279795.1 Protopterus annectens
GAAGTTATGTCCTTACCATAACGTTCCATGTGGAGTGTTCATCTCGCCTTTGTTCTTACATTCCCACCCTCAGGAAGAACGTTCTATTTGGTGCCTGGTCTGGAGTATTCTCCTTCTGCTTTTTGCAGTGATTGTATTATTATGATGCACAGGTGTATATATATATATATATATATATATATATATGTATATAGAGCATTTCTTGATTGTGTAAATTTTGGTATGAGTGTGCTCTCTATGGCTGCTGGTTTGTTTGCAAACTAGATCTGAGGTAAAGGCAGAGGGGGATTGTGGGTATTAGGTGATCTCAAGCTTCTTCTCGATGCAGAGCTTGCAAGCGGCCGACACGGAGCCGAGGATCGGCTCCGAACCCATGTGTAAGAACAAAGGCGAGATGAACACTCCACATGGAACGTTATGGTAAGGACATAACTTCTATTTTATGTATATGTTAAAACACAAGAAATTATCTATGCATTAAAAAACACTTTAAATTAATGACATCATTTAATCCAGGAGGCTTATCTGCTCCCAGATATAATTGCCAATACGCCTCCTTACATTCTAAAATATTATTTAAATCTCCACCAAAAGTAATTTTATCAACCTTATCTAATACAAAGAATTCAAACTTCTTGAATTCCTTACAAATACTTGAATGTCTGAATAAGACATTAGATTGATCACGGTTTTTTATAGCTAAGTTGTGCTCATAAGTACGCCTTTTCAAATTTCTCTTTGTCTTGCCTATATAGTACTGTTTGCATGTCACACAACTTGCCACATAAACTATTAATTCACTATTACAATTAAAGTAATGTTTTGCCCAAAATGTTTCATTGAATGTTCCCAAAGTAACAAACGAAGTATTACTAATGAACCTGCATTGTTTACAATTAAGACAACTGTAAGTTCCCTTTTTGATAGCACAAGCTCTAGAAACTTTGGATTCTGTATGAAATTCTAACATACTTCTGATGTTTGTAACTTTCTTAAAAGTGAATTTTGGGCCCACCCCCAAAATGTCCACTAAATCTTTATTTCCTGAAATAATTTTCCAATTTTCTATTATTACATTTTTGATGAGCCACATTTCATCCACAATGGGTATAGGAAAAGATTTTCTATATTCACTTTGGACTTCTGTCATGCTATTGTGTTCAAACAGACCTCAAGCTTCTATCTGGATTTCTGTAGAATCTAATATCGGTTTTGCCACACTCTTTCTCAAGAATAAAACTTCTTTTTCTATTTTTTTGATCCATTCACTATCATAACCTCGTTTTTGAAACAACTTATTTAAAATTCTCCCTTCTTCCAGAAATGTGTCCTCTTTAGTTGTTAACCTACTTAACCTTATAAACTGTCCTTTGATGACACCCTTCTTCATGTGGATAGGATGTAAGCTGTCAGATGTAAATACTGGTTAGCGAAACAAGATTTTCTGTAAATTTTACTTGCAAAAGTTTTAATTTCACTGTTAATTTCTATGTTAATATCCAGAAAATTGATAGCCTTACCAAATTCTCCAATCTTAAAATACAAAAAGGGAGTAGTCTTATTTAAGTCTTCCACAAATTTTTCAAACTCCACTTGATTGCCTGACCACAAAAATATAAGGTCATCTATGAACCTGTAATAAATTTTAACTTTGTGGAATTCTAAATGTTTTTCTAAATGTTTAAGTTCCCAATTTGCCATTACTATATTGGCAAATGCAGGGGCCACTCTGGCACCCATAGCCACCCCTGAGGTTTGTTGGTACAATTTCTTGTTGAACAAAAATAAATTGTTTTCCAATATTATTTCCATAAGACTACAACAGGTATTGATTTTTGTTCTAGGTAAGGTGGAATTACTGTTTAAATACTCTCTCATGTATTCTATACCAGTATTTTGATCTATAGATGTATACAAACTTTTTACATCCAAAGTTCCAAAAAATATTTGTGTCATCATCAATTTTGAAATTTCTAAGAATTTCCAATAAATGCCAGGAATCTCTTAAATAATATCTACACTTCTGCACTATTGGATTCAATATTTTGTCTAACCAAATGGAGATGTTTTCAGTTTTAGACAATTTAGCTGAAATGATAGGTCTAAACGGAATGTTTGTACTTTTCTCTTGAATCTTTGGAATTCCGAATAAATTTGGCATTCTAGGTTCTTCTATTACCATGTATTCGTAACTATTGATATCTAGTTCACCTTGACTAAACATATCAAATAATAAACTATTTATCATATTATATTTTGATTTAACAAATTCAATTTTTACCATTTTGTATGTACTAGTATCTGATAAGGAAATTTCTGTATAATTCTCATAATCAACTGAATTCATAATGACTATTTTCCCACCTTTATCTGCTCTCATCACTCTAATATTTTTGTCATTACTTAGAGATCTTAGAGCTTTTATTTCACTTTCAGACAAATTTTTGTCTTGCATATTTGTTTTAATTTTTCTGAACTCCTTCTCACAAGAATTCTGGAAAACTTGTAATGTATTTAATAAAGGTGGATTATATGTACTTGGTTTCTTTAGAACACCTTTTTCCATCTCATTTTATTCAGCTATATCATACATAATATAATTCAAGTTTAGCTTTCTCAGATATATTCTGAAATCTATTAATAATTTCCCAATATTGAAATTATTGGATGGAATAAATGAAAAACCTTTTTTTAAAACGCTTTTTGCGTCTTCAGACAATGTTAAATTTGACAAATTCAGAATGTCCATCTCATAACATTCAACTTCTAATGAATCTACCACCTCTTCTTGTTCTTTCCTTTGGGCTTGAACTTTTTTTGGGTGGCATTGTACCACCTTGTAGTCCATTTGTTTTGACTGTTGCTCCCTATAAAAGGAACTGTAGTGTTACAAGCTGATGTACCTGCTACTTCAGCATATGTTGTAGTGTTACTGTTGTTGCCATTATTCACATTAATACCCGATGTATCATTATTCATATTATCAGGATTTGTAACACTATTTGTAGATTCACATGTTCTATTTGTACTACATTCTGGATTAAGCAAAGTTTCAACAGTTTTTAGATTGACACCTTTGTTGTTTGATGTTTCATTCAGATTTTCAATACGAATTTCATCCTTTATTATATATACTTTGTTGTCTTTATATGCTAATAGGTCTCTTTTTAGTTTGTGTTGTTTACGAGACACTATAGTAGCTTTCTGTCTTTCAGCTTTGACTTCTACCCTGTTGTATAAAGTCAGAAAGCTCTTAAAAGATGTATAATGTTTGATTTTCTGATCCAAAATCTGAATTGTCTCTTTTAACATCTCTAACTCGATTTTATAATGATCAATCAATAGTGTCATCATTTTAATTCCTGTGTCGTTATACAATTTGATCAAATCTAAACATAGTCTGTCGCCAGGTGTTACGCAATTAGGAAACTTAGCTGTGCGTAACCCTTGTGGCACTACCTGGCGTTTAATGCATTCTTCCAGATATTGTATTTCCAAGTTTAGAGAAACATATTTTAAAACAGTTCTTTCTAAATCATAAATGCATTTGCGACAGTTTATAAAGTCTCCGTTGTCAGTACTTACATTGCTTGAGACCCTAATGTTGTCTACATTAACGAAAGGATTAGCGTTTTCTTTTAAAACATATCCCCACACATCACTTTCGTTATCTGCTGTTCGAAATACTGTGTTGTTATCGATAGTAATTCCATTTGACTCCGAACCAGACCCAGAACCAGATCCTCCATTGAGCGAAACGCCATCACTCGCAAAGTTCACGTCTACACGCCCAACTTTGTCACGTGATGTACTAGCGTTATTTGAACTTGATGTTTGTTTGGCGTTCAGTTCTAACAAACATTCTTTTATCATTCTAGCTATTAGATTTTGTATGTCCGACTTGGAGAGACATACAGACATATCAGATACTAGTACATACAAAATGGTAAAAATTGAATTTGTTAAATCAAAATATAATATGATAAATAGTTTATTATTTGATATGTTTAGTCAAGGTGAACTAGATATCAATAGTTACGAATACATGGTAATAGAAGAACCTAGAATGCCAAATTTATTCGGAATTCCAAAGATTCAAGAGAAAAGTACAAACATTCCGTTTAGACCTATCATTTCAGCTAAATTGTCTAAAACTGAAAACATCTCCATTTGGTTAGACAAAATATTGAATCCAATAGTGCAGAAGTGTAAATATTATTTAAGAGATTCCTGGCATTTATTGGAAATTCTTAGAAATTTCAAAATTGATGATGACACACAAATATTTTTTGGAACTTTGGATGTAAAAAGTTTGTATACATCTATAGATCAAAATACTGGTATAGAATACATGAGAGAGTATTTAAACAGTAATTCCACCTTACCTAGAACAAAAATCAATACCTGTTGTAGTCTTATGGAAATAATATTGGAAAACAATTTCTTTTTGTTCAACAAGAAATTGTACCAACAAACCTCAGGGGTGGCTATGGGTGCCAGAGTGGCCCCTGCATTTGCCAATATAGTAATGGCAAATTGGGAACTTAAATATTTAGAAAAACATTTAGAATTCCACAAAGTTAAAATTTATTACAGGTTCATAGATGACCTGATATTTTTGTGGTCAGGCAGTCAAGTGGAGTTTGAAAAATTTGTGGAAGACTTAAATAAGACTACTCCCTTTTTGTATTTTAAGATTGGAGAATTTGGTAAGGCTATCAATTTTCTGGATATTAACATAGAAATTAACAGTGAAAGTAAAACTTTTGCAAGTAAAATTTACAGAAAATCTTGTTTCGCTAACCAGTATTTACATCGTGACAGCTTACATCCTATCCACATGAAGAAGGGTGTCATCAAAGGACAGTTTATAAGGTTAAGTAGGTTAACAACTAAAGAGGACACATTTTTGGAAGAAGGGAGAATTTTAAATAAGTTGTTTCAAAAACGAGGTTATGATAGTGAATGGATCAAAAAAATAGAAAAAGAAGTTTTATTCTTGAGAAAGAGTGTGGCAAAACCGATATTAGATTCTACAGAAATCCAGATAGAAGCTTGAGGTCTGTTTGAACACAATAGCATGACAGAAGTCCAAAGTGAATATAGAACATCTTTTCCTATACCCATTGTGGATGATATGTGGCTCATCAAAAATGTAATAATAGAAAATTGGAAAATTATTTCAGGAAATAAAGATTTAGTGGACATTTTGGGGGTGGGCCCAAAATTCACTTTTAAGAAAGTTACAAACATCAGAAGTATGTTAGAATTTCATACAGAATCCAAAGTTTCTAGAGCTTGTGCTATCAAAAAGGGAACTTACAGTTGTCTTAATTGTAAACAATGCAGGTTCATTAGTAATACTTCGTTTGTTACTTTGGGAACATTCAATGAAACATTTTGGGCAAAACATTACTTTAATTGTAATAGTGAATTAATAGTTTATGTGGCAAGTTGTGTGACATGCAAACAGTACTATATAGGCAAGACAAAGAGAAATTTGAAAAGGCGTATTTATGAGCACAACTTAGCTATAAAAAAACATGATCAATCTAATGCCTTATTCAGACATTCAAGTGTTTGTAAGGAATTCAAGAAGTTTGAATTCTTTGTATTAGATAAGGTTGATAAAATTACTTTTGGTGGAGATTTAAATAATATTTTAGAATGTAAGGAGGTGTATTGGCAATTATATCTGGGAGCAGATAAGCCTCCAGGATTAAATTATGTCATTAATTTAAAGTGTTTTTTTAATGCATAGATAATTTCTTGTGTTTTAACATATACATAAATTTATAATATTATTAATTCATTTAATACATCATATGTATATATTTTATATTTAGATTTATATTTATTTTCATCATAGTTTACATTACATTAGATATTTAATATGTATCTATTTCATAAGTTAAAATATTGTTCAATTAATATGTCATTTCCTGTTGGAGAGTATAAAAGGAAATTTAATTTTGATTTAAGCTGTTTCTGAAGAAGGTCACATTATAATAAAAGTGATTGAAAATGCTAATTACAGCTTCGTGTTGCTTGGCTATACTGGTACTTCATTCCTTTTTTGGTTTTGAGTGGAGAAATTGTGGTGCTGTTTCGTTTTTGTTTAAAAATACAATAAAATACATTTCTGTGAAGAAATTGTATAAAATTAAACCCTTTCCACTCTTTCTTTTAAAGCAGGCAAAATAGATATAAAATAATTTAATCCTGGACATAGATTAGCTGCCAAACTAAGCTGCCACACCAGTTCCCTCTTGTTTAAAGTGTTTTTCCAGGAGTGCTGATGTTTATTTCAATGGTATCTAATATCCCAAACTTAAATCCATAGAAATTAACACATATTTTACTGTGCCTAAGTAATGCATTGGTTTTGTTGGAATTCTTAATGTCATATAAGTGTTCATATATCCTGGACCTGAGAATCCTCTCAGTTTTCCCAGCATAAAACCCCGGGCAGGAATTACACTTTGCCAGATTAACTATTTTGCTAGTCTGACAGTTACCTTTTTTGAAAAACAGTGTGTCCTGGTTGATATTATCAAGTTTCAAACTAGCAGCCGAAAATATATATCTACACTGTGTACAACAACCGCAGGCTTTGGTGAATTCATTCATTTTTTCACTACTATTGTTCATGTTACCCTCCAAGGTAAGTTTCAAGTTGCGGCCCACTTTAGTACGAAAAATAGGCTGTTCACCCACTGCTTGTAAAATATTAGGGTCACCCCTAAAAATGTTCCAACTCTTACAAAGTATATTTCTGATGTCATTATAATGTGTACTGTATTGCACCAGACATGTCTGGGAGAAGATATGGGTAGAACTCTCTGTTTCACAATTTTTGGTTTTAGAAAGACCTCTACCTAGTAGAGGTTCATATTTAGAACCCCACTCTCTCAAAATCTCTTGTAAAATACCCTCTACAAATTCTAGTGGATAATCTCTCTCCAGAAACATGTTCCTCAGGTCACTGAATTCCTTAATGACGTCCTCAAAATGGGAAGTCATTCTAGAAATTCTGATTGCCTGTCCCTTGGCAATACTTTTTTTGTGGTATAATGGGTGGTGACTTTGGAAATGGAGGTAGGAATTACAAAAAGTTTTCTTTCTATACACCTTGGATCTAAAACAACACACATCTTTAATGATGGTGGTATCAAGATAGTGAATTTCTTTCTCATTACACTCATAGGTAAATTTCAAATAATGGGTAGTGCCATTTAGGTATTCAACAAAACCAGCAATGCTTTCCTTGGTACCCTTCCATAAAATAAAAATATCGTCCAGGTACCTGCTGTAAAACAAAATATCCAAATGAAACCTACTTTCAAAAATAAACTCTTTCTCCCACCCTAATAAAATAAGGTTTGCTTAAACGGGGGCCCAAGCTGCCCCCATAGCAACTCCTTTGGTTTGTTGGAAATATTGCCCTTCAAACAAAATGTAGTTGTTATCTAAAATCAAGGCCATAATTTTACAAACAAGCTGTACATGCTTTGGAGATAAACTAGAATGATCAAACAGCATTTTTTCAAAATAATCCAAACCTTCCTCTCTAGGAATACAGGAGAATAAATCTTGTACATCTATTGTCAAAAAAATCAGATCAGGATTCCATAAATCTTGCTTAATCTGTCCCAAAAAGTCCCAAGAATCTTTCACAAGATGTGGCATACTCTCAACTACATGCTTAACCATCTGATCCACAAAAACTGCCAAATTGTGAGTTTTAGACCCCCCTGCTGCGACAATAGGTCTAAATGGGGGTGACAAAACATCTTTATGGATCTTAGGGATGCCAAATATACTTGGTACCTTGGGAAAATTATTTGATAGAAAAGAGTAAACTTCCTGACTGATCCTTAGTTCTAGTAAATATTCTTCCAAAAACCCATCAATACGCCGGTAGGTAATATTAATCTGATTCTTGGATACCTGCAAATAGCTTTCCTCCTGAAACAAAATACCTTGAATAAGATTTTTATAGTCTTCACTGTTGAAAATTGTGACCCCCCCCCCTTCTCCCTTGTCTGGGGTCATTACGCAGATACTTCTGTCATGTTTTAAAGAAAAAAGTAGTTCTTTCTCTTTAGAACTCAAATTAAAGTAGAACTTCTTGTTATTAGCCCAAAGTTGGTACAACTCTTGTTTAACCACATTCTCAAAATTAGCTACCAAAGGGTGCAAGGCAGGGTTTCTCAAGACCATATATTTATGCTCAATATTACCAATATTGTTTTTAGGAAACAGCAATCGAAAATTAATTTTCCTAGTAAACAGGTGAATATCAAGTAATACTTCCGCTATATCTGGTGTCTTAGCAGGAACAAATTTAAACCCTTTAGAAAAAAGTGAGAAATATTCTTCAGAAATAACTCTGTATGTATAGTTGTAAATATTAAATCCTTTAGAGGTACAGATGATATCAGAATGAAAAGAATTCCCATCTAATACCTGCCCCTGCCTCTTCCTTTGTGGTATGAACCCCTGCAGCAGGATAATAGTAATTGTAATATTGTTGGACTCCTAGTTGTCTGTTTGCTATTCTTTCTGAGCGTCTTAGGGTAGGAAAATCCTCTTCTACATGAAAACCTTCATTAAATGGTTGCTCAGAGGGAATGGTATTCCCAGTAATCTCTGAATAACCATCTGAAAAACCTCCAGCTCTTTGAAAATTGAAACTCCCTGGCACATTTTCTTGACCGTAACTATCAATAAAAAACCTGTCTGTGGGGTTTTATATTGTTGAACATCCCTATTAAGTTTCCTTTTCTTTTTCTGAAATTGTATGTTGCACTTTTTTTCAACCCTCTCAAGGACTTTGGAATACAATTCCTCATACTGAGGAAATAGTAAATCTTCCAAAATGTCCTTGTTAAGTATTTCCACTTCTTTAAGTAATTTAACCTTCATTTGTTTCAGTTGCCTCCTGAAAAATTAAACTTTTGATTTAAAAAAACATGTAACTTAGAATTAGCCTCTCCCAAGGCCTTAGGTGAACTGGAAACAACAACAGAAGGGCCAGTTTGTCTATTAGAAGCAGAAACTTTGGCTTCAAACCTCCCCTTGTGTACAGAACGACACACAGTACCTGTTTTACCGTTCCCAGTCCTGGATAATGAATTTGGTGCATTCGCTTGTATGGTCTCCACATCCTTTCCAAAATATACCACTCCATTGGTATTCGAACGCTCCAAACCAGAATTTACTATAGAAACCTTATTTTTATCTGGTACAGAAGGCAGAAAACGCTCCAAAATAACAGCAGGTTGTTCAGAATAAACAACGGCTTCAATGATGACATCATGGCGCCCTCTACCTGAATGCTCACAAATTCCATCCACATTAACCGTTTGACTACCAGAAACACTTGAAATTCCCTCAGAGCTTCCCTCAGCATCAGGGCCAAGCTCCGTAGACCGACACAAAGTCATTTTTGAAGAAAAAAGCTTGATAAAACAGGCCAACTCACTTCTGAGCTCTGCCACATCTTTTTTAAGTTCTAGAATCTCTACAGAGTGCCCAAATCCAACATCTGCAGGCAGGCCTATAGAATCCAGAGAGTCCATCAGTCCAAAGCTACAAAACTGAACTGAAACCAAATAATTGTAGCAAACTGGTGAAAATAAAAACTAAAAACCACAAATTCACCAGTAGAACTAGTAGACACAAGTTTGTTTTCTAGGTTAAGCACTTTCATCAAAGTAAAATTGACTTCCTCAGAACAATATACAAACAGCCATGTTGATTTAAATGTATTACACTGTCACAGGATAGGTGAGAAATCCCACCAGTCAAACAAAAGATCTCTTGAATAAATTAATACGTTAAAGGCATACACTATAAACACTAAAAATACAATAAAATACATTTCTGTGAAGAAATTGTATAAAATTAAACCCTTTCCGCTCTTTCTTTTAAAGCAGGCAAAATAGATATAAAATCATTAAATCCTGGACACAGATTAGCTGCCAAGCGAAGCTGCCACATCAGTTCCCTCTTGTTTAAAGTGTTTTTCCAGTTGCCACCCCTGGGGTTTATTTCAATGGTATCTAATATCCCAAACTTAAATCCAGAGAAATTAACACATATTTTACTGTGCCTAAATAAGGCATTGGTTTCCTTGGAATTCTTCACAGAAGCTAGCAAAATAGTTTATCTGGCAAAGTGTAATTCCTGCCCGGGGTTTTATGTTGGGAAAACTGAGAGGGCTCTCAGGTCCAGGATATATGAACACTTATATGACATTAAGAATTCCAAAGAAACCAATGCCTTATTTAGGCACAGTAAAATATGTGTTAATTTCTCTGGGTTTAAGTTTGGGATATTAGATACCATTGAAATAAACCCCAGGGATGGCAACTGTAGAGTTGGAGAGTATTTTTCAAACTAGGGCATTTGTCTTGTAATATGAGTTTATGGTAAGTGACTAGCTGGAAAAGTGTAAGGTAATGACTTAGCTCTAACCACTGACGTTTTTTTAATACCAGACAGTATTGATTGGCTGCAAATTTCACTACCTTATAGCACTTTTCCAAGAGTGAGAGTTGAGTGGATTGTAGGTTAATCAAGATGGGAGCAGCATAAAGTAGTGTTGGGAATAGAGAAAGGACTGAGCAAAAACCTTTCTGGCATTATCTGTCAGGTATTGTTTGACTCTAGAGTTCACCTCACTTTTGATGGGTGATTTTTACTGCTTGTTTTGTGTTATAATCAGAGTTTTTGCTTTCATAAATAGTGACTCCAAGAAGCTCAGTTTGACTTGCTAGTTCTGTGTTGGGGTTGTTGGATTAAGTGATTTTGAAATAATTTTTATAGTCGGCTGAATGCTTTGGGGTAAATAGAATTACTGTTTTTTAGGGTTAAGGAGAAGCTGGGTGTCAGACAGCCAGGTCTCTATGGTGAAGAAAGACTGTTGGGTGAGCTGTTTTAATTTGTCTATGATTTTAGCAGAGCGGATGATTGTTGAATCGTCTGCATTCTCAATGGTAGTAGTTGTTTAGGAGCTTGGCGGAGATCATTAATGAATGTTTTATACAACAGCTAACCAAAAATGTCTCCTTGAGAAGCACCTACTATAATGGTAAGGAAAAAGGAGATATTTTGCCATATTACTGCCTGTTGCATATTTGAGAGGTAGCTAGAGAATCAAGATAGTGACATTTTTTGTATTCTTAGGTAAGCTATTTTTGAAGCAATTTCTGTTGGGATACCATGATGAAAGTTTTGGATAAATCTATGAAAAGTGCTGAGACTAAATTTCCTGAGTTTTGATATTGGTTAACATATGATGTTAAGTTGTCCATCTCGCCTTCATTCTTGCTGGATGGGTTCGGAGCCGACCTCGGCTCCGACTCGGCCACTCTAAAAGCTCGAGAGTTGGTTCCACCGGCTCGAGGCTCCCCTTATATCCCACAATGCTAGGTGGCATTACCTCAGATCTCGTTTGCCGCTACAGCGATCGAGGTGTATTGTTTCTACCGGCTTCAAGTCAGTTATTATAGATTATTCTATAGTTAAATTAAACCCCCTTAATTTAGTCTTTCTTAGTTAATTCCCTTAACTTAGTGGATTTTGACCCTTTCCTTCCTGTTTATCCACCCTTTTTTCCTCAAGAACTTATTAGTTCTTCCCTCAGGCCTTCGGGCCCTTCCATCCCCTTAGTGGAGTGTATGTGTTTTCTTTTAGGGATCTGAAAAAGAACTAATTTTTTTAGTTAACCTTGTGGACAGTGTAATCGGTGTGTTTGTGTGTGTGTGTGGTTACACTTTCCTTGAAAATGTCTAAGGAGTCAAAGGTCTCAGGCTTCAAGAAGTGTGACTCGTGCTGTCAGAAAATGTCTCTGACAGACGGTCACACTTCTTGTGTATACTGCCTGGGACCTTTACACCTGCAGGACTCTTGTGCTGTATGCCATGGCTTCAGCCCTAGAGTCCTGCAGGAAAGAAAAAACAAACTTATTTTAAGAGGTTTGCTTAAGCCTGAGGGTTCCCGTACTGCTACCGGGCAAACCCTCTAAGGCTTCTAGGTCCTCGACTCCAGCTTCTGAGTCGAGGCCTAAGGCTTCGAAACCTACTGTTACATCGGCTCCGGCTGGAGCCGATGAGTCTCGAACTGCAGCTTCTGTGGTTCCCTCGGCTCCGGCTGGAGCCGAGGCATTGGAAATTCCTGGGTCGGCTCCGATCAGACCATCGGAACCGACATCTAGAAAGAGGTCCAGGTCACCGTCCCTTGGCTCCGTTCATTCGGCTCCAGCGTCTCCCTTGCTGTCTGAACGGAGCCATAGATCTCACTCCTCTAGGTCATCGAGGCTTTAGGATCATGACCTTCAGAGGGTAGTGAGTCGACTTCTTAAGTCCGAGGCACTGGCCCAAATGCTTCAGAGCCCGACTCATCAGCCGATGCTTGACCCTATCCCTCAAAATGTTCCTCCTCTGACTCCTTTGAGCTCGGAGCCGGGGCGTTTCGGAACCGAGACTGTGGTAGCTTCGGAACCGATACAATTGTCTTCGGTTCCGTCATCGGCTCCGATTTCTTCCTTGGAAGAATCTCGGCGCCGGACTTCCCTCGTCGGCTCCGAGGGGGTGAGTGGCATCGGACCCTTGTCCGACCCCGCTCTCCCTCTCGGTGCTTCGGCGCTGGTGAGTTCGGCTCCGACATCGCCCTCGGAGCCATCACTGTCGGTGCCGAGGGGGTTCTCAGCTTTCGAGCGGGACCTCTGGCTCTGCCTGACAGGGGTGCGTTCGAGGTCATGCGGAGTGTGTTGGAACCTGGTTCAACTCCACAGTCGGCTCCGTCCGCCCCTCCCTCTTCGGTGCCTCAGGTTATGTCTACTCACTCCCTCATCCCAGACCGCAGAGAGCCAGCTCCTCAAGAATCCCCTGTGGGGATCTCATCCTCTTCCGAGGCCACTCCTGAATTGGCGGGGAGCCCCTAGGAAGAGAAAGTGTAAGAGGAAGCACATAGACTCACCTGAGTCTGTCACCTCTGACACAGATTTAGAGGATTCCGAGGGTTCCCCTTCTGAAGATGTCTCCTTTGCAGACATTCTAGAGATCCTGAAACAGAGGGGAAATTGGCCAGCCCTTAACCCTTCGGAGGATGAATCTGTGTATCTTGAGGCATTTGGCTCTCGCCCTTCCACCTCCTGGGTGTCCCCCCCCCTTGACCCCCTCATGCAGGTGATAGCAAAAAAGGCTTGGACGGCTCCTGACTCAGTGGACCCCACCCCCAGGAGACCGTCAAAGTTTATCACAGCACCAGCAGATAAGCAATTTGTGACCAAGGGAGTTTCTGTGGATGCTATGGTGGTAGCTGCTACCACTAAGAAGGAACTAGCTGATCCTTCGGTGCCTGTCCATCCTCCTAACAAGGAATCTAGGTCTATGGACAGGTACGGGAAGCGGATGTTTTTGTCAGCGACCTTTGCTATGCGTTCGCTGAACTACCTATGCCATTTCACTCGTCTTCAAAGAGACTTGATCAAGGAAGCGAGTGAGATGTTGAAGGACCCTACAGCTGCGGGTTTTCAGGACAAGATGAACGCTCAGCTGGCTACCCTAAACTCTATAGCTAACTCCTCCATGCGCCTCCTTTCATATGCGGCTGATGGAGCGAGCAGAGCCGCAGGGACAGGTGTCGCTTACGCCGGCATGCCTGGATGCGGCTATGCAATTTTATGGACCCCTTTAAAAGCGTCTTTCACTAATTCCCGCTTGATGGATCATCTCTCTTTGGTCCTCAAGTGAAAGAAACCTTGACGAGGTGCGAGACGCATGGCAAAACTCTTTCTGCCGTCGCCGTCCGCTTTTCCACTCCTTCTAGCCCTTACCCCAAAGGCCAGAAAAGTGGGAAAATGTGGTTCCAAACAATCTCAAGGGACTTTGCCTGACGCACAGAGTCGGTTCCCCTCCAGAGGCAGAGGGGGGAACAATAATGGTAGATGTCGCCCTAGAGGCAGGGGGGGGTCCGCAGAACCAGGGCAATCGAGAAACCTTTTCCGATAAGCCCTTCCAGCATCCCTGAGGTGTTGCCCGACTGTCCACCTTCGGAGGCAGTCGGGGGAAGATTGTCACTGTACCCAGAAGCCTGGCGATCTCTAACTCAAGACAAGTGGGTACAGTCCATCATTTCCGAAGGCTATTCCATTCCCTTCTTTCGTATTCCAAATCCATCAAAAACATCCCTTCCAGATGTTCCACCCGCTCAAAGGGATCAAGCAGCGTTGGAAATCTCAAAGTTGCTTGCAAAAAGAGCCATTCAGCCAGTACCAGCAGACCAGCAAGGATCCGGAATCTACTCCAAATTCTTTTTGGTTCCAAAGAAAACAGGGGACTGGAGACCCATTTTGGATCTCAGTATCTTGAACTAGTCGGTCAAGAAAACAAGATTTCGGATGGTCACGCTACAATCCATCCTACCCCTATTGGGAAAGGGAAACTGGATGTGCTCTATAGACCTCCAGGATGCGTACTATCATATAAAAATGAACAGACGCTCCAGGAGATTCCTCCGCTTCCGGCTGGGAACCAGTCACTTTCAATTCAGAGCCCTGCCCTTTGGTCTCACCACTGCCCCCCGGGTGTTTACCAAATGCATGGCAGTGGTAGCTTCTCACCTGAGAAGTCAAGGATTCCAGGTGTTTCCATATTTGGACGACTGGCTCCTCACAGCTCCTACCAAGCATCTTCTTCTAATAGCCAGAGACTACACCTTTCGCATTTGTCAAAAGCTAGGTATCTCAATAAATTGCGAAAAGTCTGTTTTGTCGCCTTGTCGTGCTATTACCTTCATAGGCGCAAATCTAGACACAGTCAACATGTCTGCGAGACTAACAGACCAAAGAATAGCAGACATACGCAAACTGGTCTCCCCTTCTCTTCCACAGCAACAGAGTCAAAGCCAGATTAGTTCTGAAAGTATTGGGGATTATGGCGGCTGCTATCCCTCTACTTCTATTAGCCAGATTTCACATGAGAATCCTGCAATGGATGCTCTTCACACAATGGTCTTACCAGCAACTTCCGATGTCCCACACCATTATGATTACGCAAGCATGCAAGAATCATCTTCTTTGGTGGTTTTCTTCCCCCCAGCTCTTCCTGGGAAGACCCTTTGTTCCTTCCCCGCCGGTTGCTACTCTGACAACGGACGCCTCCCTGATCGGGTGGGGGGGGCATTATCAGGGCAGAACAGTCCAGGGCATATGGCAACCAGACGAACGCCACTTGTATATAAATGTTCTAGAGATGAGAGCAGTGCTTTTAGCATTGCAAGCCCTTCAAGACTCTCTTCCCTTGGGAACGATAGCAATCCAGACGGACAACATGTCTGTAGTGTGGTATATCAACAAACAAGGCGGAACCAGGTCCTATCCCCTATGTCGAGAAGCACTCAGACTGTGGCAATGGGCAATTTCTTCTCAGCGGTTTCTGATAGCAACGCACATCCCCGGGAAGTCCAATCTAATCGCGGACAAGTTGAGCAGAGCTATCCTCATGCCTCACGAGTGGTCTCTGAAAGATTCTATTTTGGAGAAAATTTTTCTCAAGTGGAGTCAGCCTTGCTGCGACCGTTTTGCTACTCCCCAAAACAGCAAGTGCAGAGATTATTTCACCCTATTCCCGTTACCAGGCCAGCCCAGCAGAGACGCTCTAGTCCAAGTTTGGCCCCGGGGACTTCTGTATGCATTTCCTCCCTTCCCACTAATCTCTCAAGTGATACAGAAAGCTATTGCTCAGAAGGCCTCATTGATCCTCATTGCTCCTTACTGGCCTCGACAGGTTTGGTTCCCCTTTCTACATCAATTTCTGTTGGAGCAACCTTGGCATCTGGACCTAGTTCCAGATCTTTTGATCCATCAATCGAGTCAGTTACATCGCTCCCTCCCCTCTCTGAACCTCACTGCTTGGTTCCTCCAATTCCAACCTTAGCCACGCTTCCTCAAATATCTCACTCTGTTCGAGATATTTTGATAGCTTCCCATAAATCTTCCACTCGGAAGATTTATCTTATTAAGTGGAAACGTTTCGCCTATTGGGCTCAAGGAAGGGACATAGATCCTTTCACTGCTTCCATCCAAATAGTCCTTGATTTTCTAGCTGAACTCTTCCATGCAGGTTCATCTCCTTCTACTCTTAAAGTTCAATTGGCAGCTATTTCTAACTTTCATGTGGGCACCTCAGATTCTGCCATCATGTCTCACAAGCTTTGCAAAGCTTTCTTGAAGGGAGTTTTTCTTCTTAGACCTCCTATAAGAAATCCTCCTCCCTCTTGGGACCTTAATTTAGTTCTCACGTCTTTAATTCTTCCCCCTTTTGAACCTGCAGCCTCCTGTTCAATGAAATTGCTATCCTGGAAGACTCTCTTTCTGGTAGCCATTACTTCAGCTAGAAGGGTCTCAGAGCTTCATGCACTCAGCAGCCGACCACCGTATCTTTTGTTTCATAAGGATAGGGTATCCTTACGGACCAATCCATCCTTTTTACCTAAAGTAGCCTCTGCGGCAAATCTGAATCAAAACATTGACCTCCCTGTGTTTTTTCCTAATTTTTCTAACAGGTCTGAACAAAAATTGCATTGGCTAGATGTCCATCGTCAATTAAGGTATTATTTGGATAGGACCAAACAGATCAGAAAAACTGACCAGTTGTTTGTCTCTTATGCAGAAGGCAGAAAAGGCCTTTCAGTTTCAAAGGTATCACTTTCCAGATGGCTAACATCCCTGATTTCCTTTGTGTATGAAATTAGACACCAAAGTTGCCTAACAAACCAAAGGCCCATTCGACTAGAGCTTTGGCTACTTCTATAGCTTTCCAAGACCGGCTGCCTATTGATACCATTTGTGCAGCAGCTACATGGGCTACTCCTCACACTTTCATTTCTCATTATAAGTTGGATTTAGCTTCTAGACATAGAGCTAATTTTGGTTCCACTGTACTCAAGAGTCTGTTCCGATAGGCCACCCGGGACAAGGTGCTAGGGACGCGGTCCCATCCAGCAAGAATGAAGGCGAGATGGACAACTTAACATATAGAAGTTATGTTCTTACCATAACGTTCCATGTTAGTTGTCTTCTTCTCTCCTTCTTTCTTGCGTCCCACCCTCCTTCCCCCTAGCCTGGACAGACCTAGAGGAGTTTGATTGTGACCTCTCTTTCTACCACCTCTATTGTATATAGGTATATGCTACTGTGCATATATTCCTTCATCAGGTTTTCAGGTCACCTTCTTCCCTTCCTTTTATAGAGGTGGGTTTTCCCTTTTCCAGTAGTTCTGGAGTTATTATTGGCTGGGCCTAGCTTACAAACGAGATCTGAGGTAATGCCGCCTAGCATTGTGGGATATAAGGGGAGCCTCGAGCCGGTGGAACCAACTCTCGAGCTTTTAGAGTGGCCGAGTCGGAGCCGAGGTCGGCTCCGAACCCATCCAGCAAGAAAGAAGGCGAGAAGAAGACAACTAACATGGAACGTTATGGTAAGAACATAACTTCTATTTATAAAACTAAGCAGGGCTGTACATATGTTGTAAAAAGGATGAAAACCATGTTGTGTAGGGGAAAGGAGGCACTTGTCCGTGAAAAAGCTGAGACTGGATGCACTTCTCCAGAATTTTTGAGAGTGGAGACAGTGCAGCTGTAGGCCTAAAGTCTGAGAGCTCATCTCACTTATGAGGTACATTCCACTCCAAGTAGGATGTAAAACTTTGCTGTACCACAGTGATGAAATGCATTCCACTCCAAGTGGGACATAAAGCCTGATGTCCTGAAAAATTGATGGAATGCATTGTAAGGTAAAGACTGCTGTCCTCCCACACTAATGAAATGCATTGTAAGGCAAAGCCTGCTGTCCTGAGCTGAGTTAATTAGACTTCAGAGGCTGTAGCTTAGACTTCCATCTAGACATTTAATTAAAAAAATACAAGCTGGAGGTAGGTTAGGTATTGGGACAAGTAAAATGCAAGGAACCCTGCAACTCTCCACTATATCGGATTTCTTCAGCACTTAAGACTTTTTCTAAATATTGCAGTTCACTGCTGTAGTGACACTGAAATGAAATAATACACTTGTACAAGTATAGTCACTGTTAACTGAAGGTATCCAAGGAAGAAGTTACTTTTGGCAGAAAGAATAGTAAAAGTGCTGCTCTTGTAGTCAGCCCCAGCCTTCCTCAAATTGTTCTCTGTTGGAAGTAAGAGTCCTGCATTCCACTCCCTCCTGAGTCGCTACTAATTGACTCCATTTAACTTTGGCAGTACAAGTGCTTATTCTGTATTTGGCCCCTGATGCTTCTGACTCTTGGCAGGAAGACTTATCCTGTACTCCACCCCCTCTTCCTAATACTAGTCAGTGTTGACAGTAAGCGTGCCCCCCCCCCCCCGATACAGTTCACACTTGGCAGGAAGAGTACTTAACTGCTCCATTATTTTGATACTGTCTTGGAATTTTCTTGGTTCTTTTTTGTTATTCTCTTGTTTTAAGCAGCAGTTCTGTACCATAGGCACACTTACCTCCTCAGATGTGTAGCTTTGAGTGCTTAACACTGCTGCGTACATGGTAGCCACCCCCACCACATTGCACATGACGCTTGGCTTAGTAAGCCCATACAGGTGTGGAAATTGCTGTAACCAGTGCAGTTTCACTGGTAAGTAAACCCTTGGGTTAATACTTTTTTAAACCATCTTTAGTGCAAGAAGTGTTGAATATTAAAACAGAACCAAAATTTACAGTAATACCATATACAGTCTCTTATAGCATTTCTGTACTTTAAGTTCTATACAAGATAGTCTGTAATGATAGTCTCACAAATAGAAACTATATTATAAACTGCAGTCTTAAACAGGTCTGTATAAATAGCTAAGATACTTCATCTCAGACTGTTAAGTAAAATGCAACTAGCCAAGTAGTGTTAAACAGTAACTAGATTCAGACATGCAAACATATTCTTCAAAACTGGCACCTATGGAAAAAAATAAATAAATAAAAGGCCAAGTTTGCAGTGTGCCAAGGGTGCAGGGTTTGGATCTTTTACCTTCATTTACTTATTATGTGACCCTGAGCTAGTCACTTAACCAGAGAATGCTTTGGGGCAATTGGAAATTTGTGATAGGCTCCTAAATAGTCTTGTGGACCCATTGCCTAGCAACCACCTATGAGCCTATGTTGTTGACGAACAGTACAGAAAAAAGTCCCAGTTTGTGCTCATGGGCATTCATAAGTGTGTATTAGGCTAATGGCCCTGGAGCCTTTACAAGCCTAGCCCGTAGGATTACCCTGGCATTGTGCCACCTGACCCCTTAGTTCCCACTGCCTATGTCGAGTAGAGCCACTGGAATGATCCCGGGGTGAGTTTTCTATTTCCCATCTACTCATCAAGATTTCTCATGAAGAGGGCCAGTGAGGTGCTCTGTTTGACATGTATGGGAAGTCTATTCCATAGCATGGGCAGTCTCTGGGTTATGAACCTGTCCCTCCATCACATTCTGTTGATTGCTGTTGATTGTGGCAGCGAGGTTGAGGTCTCTGGAGCATGTGGTGCGGAGAGATTGGGATTTCTTTAGATGTAGCATTTCTGACAGAGCTGGGTCAGACATGGCTTTGTAAGTCGAACAAAGATTGCCTCCAAGTAGGGGATATGAGACAGAGACTAGTTGGAGCTTTTTGAGGCTGTCCATATAGGACAAGTGTTTAAGGCCTAGGATCCTCTTTGTGAGTTACTTTTGCAGCATCTCCAGTTGTTGCAGGTGTCTAGTGAGGTACATGCCAGTGTACCCGAGGATTGGCCTAATGAGGGAAGAATAGAAGGAGAACAATGACCTATTTCTTCCAGGATGCAAAACCCTTAGTAATGAGATGTGCCACATAGCAGGACTTTCTGACCACAGTGGCAATGTGGTGGTCAAAAGAGAGGTTGCTGTCAACCTGTTGTCCCAGATCTCTTATAATGCCTTCCATGTTCAGTAGACTACCATCGATGTGGTAATTCATAGGAGCTGTTTTTTTTCCCAAGGGGGGGGGGGGGGGGATATGAGACATTTTTTGGCATTGAGCTTAAGGCCTTGTTTCTGACACCAGTCGTTGGTCTGCAGGATGTCAGCATCACTTGGGGAGTTAATAATGGCTCCCAACTTGCAATCGTCTGCAAACTTTGTCAGCCAGAGTCCCTTCGTGTTGGCCTGGACTTCTGAGGAGTAGACCCAGGACCGATCCCTGTGCAACTCCACTCGTGACTGGTCAGCAGTCTGACTTGGAGTCAGCTACTTTCACACTGTGGGTTCTATCTGTGAGCCGGTTTGCAACCCACCTAGTGATATAGGGGTTGATGCCTAGCTTAGTGACTTTTTCCTGTGATTCCTGAGTGGGGAATGGTATCAAAGCCCTTGGCCATATCAAGATAGGCTGTATGAACCACCTTGTCTTCATACACAGCTCTGGTGACTGAAAGAAATTGACCAAGGTGAGCAGGCATAATCTACCCTACACAAAACCAAACTGTGTGGCATCCAGAGTTTGGAGATTCCCTTTATCCTTGTTTATTAGGTCCATGATGATGCATTCCATAGCTTTGCATATCATACTTGTCAGGCTAATGGGGCAATAGTTCGCAGGGTCTATAGTCACTCCTCCTTTGTGGAGAAGGATGACTATAGCAATGTGCCATTCGGTAGGGACAAAGCCTGAGGTGAGGCTGTGATTGAACAGGGCACACAAGTGAGGTGCCAGTTCACTCTGTAGTTCATGTAGAACACAGCCAAGGGATATTGTTAGGTCCCATAGAAGCTGTATTATTGGCCTTGGACAGTGCTGTTTTAACCTGTGCAGCAGTAGTACTGGGTGTCTAGCAATCTTCTGGTATTGTGATTGGTCCTTTGGGGGGGGGGGGGGGCAAAGTTGGCACTGAATCTGTTGGCCAGTATATTGGCAATATCTGTTGGCTCGGTATAGGAGGTACCATTGTGTAGTAGCTCAGAGCAAATCTGGGTATTGCCGTGGAGATTCTTTACATAACTGTAGAAGGCCTTGTGGTTGTCTTTACTATCTGCTGTAATTCTGTTTTCATAGCTAGCTTTAGAGGATTTGATGAGGGATCTCAACTTTTTGTTGAGGCTGATAAGGGAGTTTTTCCAGTCTTGGGATTTCACCTTATTCTGCATCAGTTTCCTCCTCCTGTTGAAGAGTTTGTTTATGGCAGGGCACCACCAGATTGGCTTCCTTTTTTTTGGAGGAGAGTGTCTTGGTTATATTGGGTATGGTGAGATCCATGCATTTGTGTACATGTTCATACAGTGCATTGGTGTATGCTTTAGCGGTCATGCAACTGTTCTGCATTTGCATGGGTATTGTGAAGTTAGCCACCTCTGTTTTTAGGAGCCCAAAGTTAACTTTGGAAAAGTTTTTCATGGTAGTTACCCTTGTGGGGTGGTTGGTGGGGGTGGGAGGGATGTGGATTTCCAAGGTGATTAGTTTGTGATCAGGTCTAACCAGGGAGGAGTTCAAAATTGGTGTAGAGCAACGGTCGCCCATGTTAGTAATGACTAGGTCAAGGATGTTGCTACCTCTAGTGGGGGTAAGAACGAGCTGGTCCAGGGCATTGGAATTAATGAATTTCAGGAAACGTTGAGGAAGTGTATTGGTACATAAGTATTTTTCCCAAGTAATGGAGGGGTAGTTGAAGTCACCCAATATGAGAGTGTTAGGTTGGACCCCAATATTCTCTAGAGTGCTTAGGAATGTGGAGTGTGAGTCTTAGGACATGGTTGAGGACATGTAACAGGCTATGACCTGAATTGCTGTCTTATCCAATGTTAGCTGCACCTGAAGTATCTTTGATGCATTATGTTGGGCTACCAGTCCAAAGGTGTGGAATGAGATATAGCCTGGTAGTGCAGGGGTGCTTTCTGCTGTCTTGAACCAGGTCTCTGTTACAGCACAAATGTCGATGTTCTTCATTTTAAGGAGTGCTTCGAGCGAATGCATTTTGAGATCTAGACTTCTAGCGCTGAGCAGTATGACCCTCAGATTGCATTTGTTTGTTGCTGTTACAGTGGTAATTTGGTCTTTGGAACACCACTTAAAAAAGACACTAAAGGGGTGGCAAGAGCGTTGGCCAGTATCCAGAAGCCCAGAGGTAACAGATGCAGGCCAACTTTTGCAAAGCATCGAGGTCTGTCAGTCATGTCATCCCAGGCAGACAGATACTGAATCCCCTTAGAATGACACCAGAAACTTAGCCAATTGTTGAAATCAGTCATTTTCTGCTTGTACTGTGGTATAATTCTGGGTGATGGTAGGATGTTGCTCAGGGTTAGGGTCATTCCCGCCTGGGCTACATAATAAGAGAGCTCCTCCATGTCTCTCTTCATGTAGTCCAGGGAGGTGCATCTCGGGTCATTCACACCCACGTGTACAATAACAGAGTCATAGTTGTACCTGTTGTTGTTGACAGAACTGAGTGTGTGCGTTATGTATCAGATCCTTGCACCTGACAGGCAGCTGACTGTTACTTTCCCATTATTCAGCCTAGTGAGTGGGACATCAGTGTGCCTGACTATCGAGTCACCTATCCCTAGTGTACTGGGAATGCTGTTTTGCCTTAGGGGCTTTGGTTGAGTGGCACACTGTTTAGGAGAGTTGTGTGTCTTGTGATTAGTGTTGTGTTGTGGTGGTCGAGTGCGTTTCTGCCTTGGAGGTCTCTGCTGTTTGAGTAGATTTTTATTGAGAACCTCCACAAAGGTAGGTGTGTGGTTTGCGTTTTTATGTGAATGCATTGCTGGTGTGTGTTCTGGAGCCTATGTGTTCCATGTGGTGTTGTGCAAGTGTTGACCTTCTCCTCTTGACCAGCTATTCCGGTCTTGGCTGGAGAGTGCGTGGCTTCCAATTTGGATATATATAAGTGCATCTCTCTCACGTCTGTCTGTTGTCATGCACTTAAAGTTGCACTCAAATGACTTCCAGATGATTTCCAAAAACCCTAGAAGCCAAGACTATAATGGACCTCCCTTTGAAAGTCCATTAATTAAAATTCAGTGTACCAAGCACTTTCTCCAGCTCTGTGGGAATCTTCCCCCTTCTCAATTCAAATAAATCAGTTCTTACCTATCATTCTACACTGAGTGGAAAGACTACCTTTCAAACCATTGTAAATGTAAATGCCACCATTCACAAAGCGCAACATAACACCTTCATTCACCTCTGTTTACAACATCCTGTGGCATTAAAGTTCAGCTGTCAGTTGAGTATTACTTCAGCACTTTTATCACCTACTCTAACCTCCATTCTCTAGTTCACCCGTACCTCCAGTCTTCTTCACTGACTTTTCCTCTGCCCTCAAATGTGTTACCATCATGTTGCATTTTTTATTTTTTGATATTTTTGATATAAGCTACTTTATTTATTCATCACATTGCCAGTTTGTGATATGAACATAAATACAAGTAATAATGAAAAAAATCATAACAACACTGTTATTGTACAGTTTTCATCATAATGCTATTCATTTATTCTTTCACATGAGAACATACTCATATGCTCATTTCCAACAAACTTATTTGTGGTGCATGAAGCGCCATGATTGCACTCTGAAGTTTGGAAAAAGATAAACTCACTAAGTACTTCGCTAGTATGAGACCTGATGTTAACAATGCTTAGGGGAGCTTATGAGTTGACAGATTTTAAGAATTTCCTCCAGGGTACTCCATCAGAAATATTGGGTGAGCAAATGGTTGTGACTAAGGAAATGATGCTTTATTTATTTATTGGCATTTGATTACCAGGAAAGTCTGACTAGGTAGGAGCCCATTTTCAGCGGAGGCCTGGGGGGGGGGGGAGCTCCAAAGCATAACAAAAACATTTTAAGAATATAAGAGTAATAATTTTACAGTCTTTAAAAATAATACAAAAAAAGATTGTTTTTCACTCACTTCATATTGTAATTCCTGTTTCTGTTAGACTAATTTACCTTTAATTTCTCTACAAACTGTCTAAAATTTCTTCAAATATTAAATGATTTTTATATAACTTTTATCAATTCTTAATTAATGTTCTTATTTTGTCTAAGTTGTTATAATTATTTAAACTGCAGATGTTTTTGTTTTTGAAGATTGTAAAATTATTGTTCTTAAAATGTTTTCTAATAATTGGAGCTTTTCTCTCCGGGCCTCTGCTAAAAATGGTCTTCTATCGAGTTCGAGTTGGAATTTTGTGTTGCTCAAATGTCAATAAATAAGTAAGCAATTATATCACATTAGACATGCTATGAAAAAATTGTTGAGTAGATGTACATTATATTATGGTAATTTGACAGAGACATTTCAGCCTGTTATGGAGAAATTAAAGGTAAGTTAGTGTAGTAGAAATAGGAATTGCAATACAAAGTGAGGGAAAAGCAGGCATGTGGTATGTTTAGAGAGAAAGCCAGGGAGAGAAGTTGATTTAAGTAAGGAAGTGAGTGAAGAAGGGAGAATAAGGAGATGTAAGGTATGAATAGATATTTGTCCACATTTAGGGATATAGTTTATCCCGGTGTTGAGCAAGAACATACAGTTGTTGCCTAGGAAGTCTTTCAGAATGGTTTTGAAGGAATGGAGGGGATGGTATTAACCTGAGGGGTAGAAATAAGGAGTTCCAGGCCTTAGCAACATGGTATGAGTACAGTCAATGCCCAGCATATTTGATAGGTTTGTGATTTTGGTCATTGGATTGTAATGCCCAACTAGGAACATAGAGCAACCTTGTAGTATGGTATGGAAGCTGCTCTACCTCTGAACCCAAATCCCTTCAGAGAGTGGTGAAGACAGCTGACAACTTGTACTTATCCAAATGTCTCGGCAGGGCCAGTGGAATAATTAAAGACTGCACTCACCCTGCTTACACGTTCCTGCATCTATCATCCAGAAAGCACTTCTGAAGCATATGTTGCAGAACTACAAGATTTAGGAATAGCTTCTTCCCTAATGTCTTTAGGCTGCTGAACTCTAACAACTACACTCCATGATGGCCATCTGAGTCAGTAAAAACTGTTGTAGCTTGTCTCATATTGTGCATTAACCTCGTTGCCAATCTCATCTAATAGCGCAGTATTTACTATGACTTAACTTATAGGCCATCTAGAGCAGTAGCAATGCAGTAAAATATCTCTTCTTTTGTAAATTAGCCATAGTGCTATGCCCGTCCATAGTGCAATACCCTAATGTTCACAATGCAATACTCAAATGTCTCTCTGTGTGCAATACCCTAATGTTCACAGTGCAATACTTAGATGTCTCTTTCTGTGCAAGGATCAATGCAATGTCTTAACCAAGTACCTGTGCAATACTAAAGTATCATGCAAGTAAGTGTTCACTGTGAAAAGTGTTAAAATGTGATGTTATGTAGTCCTATCTCACCATAATTCTTGCTGGATGGGTTTGGAGCAGATTCTTGGCTCCAACTCGGCCGATACTATAGCTCGAGAGCTTTTACTGGCTCAAGGCTTACCCCTGTCCCATGGTGCCTCAAGGTAATTCCCCAGATCTTGTTTGCTGCAAAAGCTTCGAGGTTGTCTCCTTACTGGCTCATTGGCTAAGTAGAAGATTTTTTGTTAAATCTTGTTATTTCTCATCCTTTTTCTTCACCTTCTACCTTTAATAGTTGTTGGTTATTACCTGTGTGATTCTTATTGAGTGCTTGATCCCCTAATCCACCTTTTTAGGATTGTACGGCCCATTTTAGTTAGAGGGCCGTAGTTGCCTGTTTAACTTAGAGGGCCTTTCCTCCCTGAGTGCTAGTCCTTCTTCTTTGAAAGAAAAAAAAAACTTTTTCTTCTCTTCATAACTTTGCTGTTAGTTATAGTTAGTGTTGTTGTTGTTATTGAAAATTGTTGTTAGCCTTGTTTTCTTGTCAGCATGTCCAAAGAGAAAGACAGAGAACATAAGGAACACTGCCTGTCAGGGTTCAAGAAATGTGACAAGTGTTCACAAAAAATGTATTGACTGACAATCACACTAGCTGTGTTTACTGTCTGGGAGAGGCTAACTTACAAGAACCGTGTACATTTTGCCATGCCTTTAGTATTAGGGTTCTTAATGAGAGGAAACGTAAATTAATAGACAGGGGTCTTATGACTAGTTCCTTCCAGGAACAGAGGGAACCTGGTCAGATAGCTCCCAAAACTGTAAAGAGAAAATCTTCGGTTCCAGCATCGGAGCCATCTAAAAAGTCTAAAGCGATGGAGCCAAGGAGTTCTGGCTTCAATTCCGCTTCTCCTGTCTCAGTGCCGTTGGTTTCTTCGGTGCCGAGGCAATCTTTGGTATCGAGACACTCACTAGTTATTGACCCTGTTTCACCAACGTTGAGGTCTCCTATTTTAGAAAGGAGGAGATCTCCTTCTGTCTCCAGTCGTTCCTCCAGGACACTTTCAGGTGAGGACTTTGAGCAAGTGGTGAAGAGGTTGCTCTGTGCCCCGGCTCTGGCTAAAAAGTTAGCCCTTCTGGACCCAAAGGCTTCGGAGCCATCCCATCTACAGACTACTGCTCCTTCGACTGCTTAACTTTTGGGGCCAAACACTTAGGGTTCTTCTGTGTTGGAGCCTTCGGTTCCAGGAATTCTTCCTGCTTTTCCGGAACTGATAACTCTATCCTCAGCGGCTCAGTCTGGAGTTGAGAGATCTGGGAGCCGACGCTCTCAAGTCAGCTCTGAGAGGGATAGTCACCCCAGTTTTTCTTCGGAACCGAACCTCCCTCTCGGTGCTTCGGTTCAGCTGAACTTGGTCCCCACAAATGCTTCAGAACCTGTCCCTCTGGCTCGGAGCCGACCTCCTGTCTCCTCGGAACGGAGGTCGTCTTCGGAGTAGGGTGGAAAGGCCTTTGAAGCGATAGAGAAACCTTTGTCCAGTGGCAAAGCCCTGCCTTTGGACACGATGTCCCAGCAGCAGCCAGCAGCAACCTCTTCTCCCCCGCCACCCCCTCAGAGTAGGGAATCGGAGACTCAAGCAGTCCCCATTGGAGATGTCCCCTTTTCCGAGGCCGCCCCAGATTATCCCACTGGAGAGCTTCCTTGGAAGAGACTTTGTAAGAGTAAGCACATTGGTGTCATGTCAGAGACTGATTTGGATGAGTCAGAACGGTCCTCTAGATCCCCCTTTGAGGATGTCTCCTTTTCTGACATCCTTGAAATGCTTAGACAAAGGGGCGATTGGAAGACCTCTAACCCTACTGAGGACGAATCAGTGTACCTTAAGGCCCTTGGTTCCTAACATTCCACCTCCTGGGTGATATCGCCTTATGATCAGCTTTTGGGGGTCATATCCCGGAAAGCCTGGACCTCCCCAGACACAGTGGAGCTGGTCCCGAGGAGGCCAAATAAATTTATGACTGTTCCAGAAGATACGCCCTTTCTTTCTAAGGGAGTTCCTGTTGATGCTATGGTGGTAGCAGCGGCCACGAAAAAGGAGTTGTCCGAGACATCTAATATCCATCCTCCTAAAAGGAGTCCAGGACAATGGAATGCGTACCTTCTCTTCAGCGGCATTTACCTTACCTGTCCCATTTTACTAGACTTCAAAGGGATCTCCTGAAGGAGTTGGGAAGACACCCTTCAGGGTTCAGTAGCTTTGGTATCTACGGACAAGGTATCTGCGCAGCTCTCCACCCTTACATCTATACATAACTCCTCCATGAGGCTGATTTTTCTATGCAGCGGACAGAGCGGGCAGGGCAGCCGCAGCAAAAATTTCTTAGGAGACATTCCTGGATGCATCTATGTAACTTCACGGAATCCTTTAAGTCTTCCTTTACCAGCGTCCCCTTTGATGGTTCAACTTTTTTTGGCCTTTTGACCAGGTACGAGCAGGAAGGGAAAACCTCATCTGCCATTGGAGTCCGTTTCTCCCTTCCTTCTAGACCCTATCGCAAGGGTCAAACAGAAGGGAAAAATGTGGTTCCATAAATCCCAAAAAGGTTTCCCTCAGGCACAAGGTCAACCCTCCCCAAGAGGCAGAGGGGGATGATATAATGGAAGACCCCGCCCTCGTGGCAGAGGAGGTCCGCAACATCAGGGAGATAAAGATACTTTCTTTGATCGTTCCTTCCATCGCCCCTGAGGGGTTGCCCAACTGTCCATCTCTGGAGGCAGTCGGGGGTCGTCTTTCACTGTATCCAAGTGCCTGGCTACAAATTTCCCAAGATCGTTGGGTACAAACCATAATATCCAGAGGTTACCTTATTCCCTTTGTTTCCGATTCACTGGTAAACTTGTCCCTACCAGGCGTGCCACCCATTCATCTAAGGTCATCTCGTTGCTTCAAAAAAGAGTCATCCAAGAAGTCCCCACAGAGCAAATAGGATCCGGAACTTACTCACGATTCTTTTTAGTTCCAAAAAAGACTGGGGACTGGAGATTAATTCTAGATCTCAGCAAACTCAACAAGTCTGTAAAGAAATCAAAAGTTCCGAATGATCACTCTGCAGTCGATATTTCCGTTTATCGGGAAAGACAATTGGATGTGCTCAATAGATCTTCAGGATGCATGCTACCACATCAAAATGGACAGGAGCTCCAGAAGACACCTACGCTTTCAGCTGGAAGCCAGTCATTTTCAATTTTGAACACTGCCCTTTGGCCTCACTACAGCCCCCAGAGTGTTCACCAAATGCATGGCAGTGGTAACGGCTCACCTGAGATGTCAAGGATTCCAGGTGTTTCCGTACCTAGACAACTGGCTCCTCGCTGCTACCACCAAGCACTAACTAATGAGAACCAGGGACGAGATTCTGTCCTTGTGTGCCAGATTAGGCATTACACTAAACCTAAAAAAATCAGCCTCATCTCCATCATAGCACATTGTATTCTTAGGCTCAGAAATAGACTCAACCACCATGACAGCAAAACTGACATCAGAAAGGATAGAATCGTTACATGGCTAAGTCAGATTCTTGCTGAAGAGAGACAAAGTACAGGCCAGGATAGCCCTTCAGGTCCTAGGGACTATGACTTAAACCATTCTCTTAGTTCCCCTAGCCCGTCTGCACATGAGAGTACTTCACTGGCTACTATTTGCCCCATGGTCAATGCAGGATCTCCCCCGTCTCACCAAATACTCATCACAAACTCCTGCAAGAAGGATCTAACATGGTGGTTACATACGGATCAACTTAATCTAGGTTGCCCACTTGCTCCCCCTCGAGAAAATCCAGTCTTGACCACAGACACCTCCCAGATTGGGGGGGGGGGGGCATTATCTGGGAATGAAGATCCAAGGTACTTGGCAGGATCACGAGAAACACTTGAACATAAATGTTCTGGAGATGAGAGCAGTGCTATATGCGTTGCAAGCACTTCACAGTTCTCTTCCCACTGGGACAATTGCAATTCAGTTAGACAACATGTCTGTAGTGTGGTACATAAACAAGCAAGGGGGAACCAAATCTTACCCACTTTGTCGAGAGGGTTTAAGAGTATGGAAATGGGTGATGGTCACTCAACGCTTTCTGGTAGCAACGCACATCCCGGGGAAGTCCAGTGTGATAGCAGACAAACTCAGTTGAGCAATTCTGATGCCTCACGAGTGGTCCCTGAATTCAGAAGTTGCGGAAGAGATTTTTCGCAAATGGGGCAATCGTTGCTGCGACCTGTTCGCCACGTACATGAACATGAAATGCAGCAGCTACTTTGCCCTAATTCCCCATCTGGGGATGTCACCCAGGGATGCTCTGGTCCACAATTGGCCTCCAGGATTCCTTTATGCTTTTCCACCCTTTCCTCTCATTCCAAAAGTGATTCAGAAAGCAAAACTGTTGGGAGTACCCTGATCCTCATTGCTCCTTATTGGCCTCTCCAAGTCTGGTTCCCCTTCATGTGCCCTACCTCTTGGAGGAACCATGGATTCTGGAACCATCTCCAGACCTCCTGATTCATCAATCAGGGCAGTTCCATTCTACTATCCAAACCCTGAAATTGACAGCATGGCTGCTGCAGTTCCACGAATAGCCAGGTGTGTTTCCCTTTCCCCCTACAGTCGAACACATTCTGATTTCTTCACACAAACCTTCCACCAGGAAATTATATTCCAGTAAATGGAAAAGGTTCTCCATTTGGGCAGCAAACCAAGGCATAGATCCCTGCTCAGCCTCTGTAGAGTCTATCCTGTCTTTCGTGGCATCCATTTTTCATGAAGGAGCTGCAGCTGCTACTGCTGAGTTCAGTTAGCTGCCATCTCTAATTATCATTTTTGCTACATGGGAAATCCAGTCATGTCCCACTCTTTATGCAAAACCTTTTCGAAAGGAGTCCTTCTCAGACCTCCAATTAGGCAACCACCGGAGCCCTGGGATCTAAACCTAGTTCTTACATGTATTTAATTTCTCCACCCTTTGAACCCTCTTCATCATCGGATCTGAAATTCTTGTCTTGAAAGACATTGTTCTTAGTGGCTATAACATCTGCTAGGAGAGTTTCAGAATTGCAAGCCCTCACCATTCAACCTCCTTACATTGTTTTCCACAAGGATAGAGTCTCACTTAGAACTAATCCTTCCTTTCTTCCTAAGGTGTGTTCAGAGCATAATCTCAACACAACTGTCGAACTACCAGTTTTCTTCCCAAATCGTACTAATAAATTAGAATACAGACTACACTAATTGGACGGCCACAGTATTCTCAGGTTTTACCTGCAGAGGACTAAAGCTTTTCGAAAATCAGACCAATTATTTGTTTCCTTTTCAGACAAAAATAAGGGCTTGCCTGTTTCTAAGGTCACCTTGTCTAAATGGCTTTCAGACTGCATTTCATTTGCTTACAAAGCTGCTGGCAAACAATTACCAGCCAAAGTAAAAGACCATTCAACAAGAGCAGTATCAACTTCATATGCCTTTAGATCTAAACTCCCAATTGATACCATTTATGCAGCAGCTACTTGGGCAAGACCCCCATACCTTTGTCACTCATTACAAATTGGATTAGGTCATCCTTTGGGTCCACTGTGCTGAAGTGTCTCTTTGCTTGAGCCAACCGGGATAAAGGTGCTAGGGACGCTGTCCCATCCAGCAAGAATTACTGAGAGATAGGACTACATAACATAAAGAAGTTATGTACTTACCATAACGTTCCATGTTTGTAGTCCATCTCGCCTACATTCTAGCGTCCCATCCGCCTTCCCCCTTCCTGTTTCCTGGAGGAACTGGTGGACTATACATTATGCTGTCTGACCTGGTTGTAGTTGTCCGTTCATCTGGCATGGATAGTAATACAGAGTGTTCTGTTTATATGTGCATAGTTATTGATAGTTTACTGACTATTATGTACCTATTTACTTTCTTGCAAACAAGATCTGGAGAATTGCCGTGAGGCATCATGGGATAGGGGTTAGCCTCGAGCCAGTAAAAGCTCTCGAGCTTTAGTATCAGCCGAGTCAGAGCCGAGAATTGACTCCAAACCCATCCAGCAAGAATGTAGGCGAGATGGAATACAAACATGGAACGTTATGGTAAGTACATAACTTTTTTCTAGTTAAGTGCAGTATTAGTCTGTCTATCTGCATGCCTGTGATGTAATAGCTAGGTGTTATATGTGTAAATGTCTGTGAAAATAGTCTAGATGTTGTCTGCACATTGAGTCTGGAGACATGGAATTTCATTCACTGTTTGCACTTGGTCTGATTTCTGAATGACAATAAAGTTTACTTTGACTTTGAATGAGTTGTGTAGAATGTTGGTTAGTGCTGGGCAAGCAGATTCTGAATAATTTTATAGCAGGTAAGAAGCTGTGTGTATGTTAGTTGATGAAGCAGTTCTAACCAATTTAGGATTTTTAGTGCTACACAGTGGTGGGTACTGAAAGGGATCTTTGCCTTAAATCTTTCAACTTTGTTGTAGCATTGCTTAAGTTTTGATTTTTGTAATGGCTGAAGGTTAGTAAGGATGGGAGCACAATAAAGAAGTGTGGAGAGGAGATAGGTAGAGGCAAGTGTAGCTTTAGTTGTGCGGGTGAGCGAGTTTTGGGCTCTTAAATCATCCGTGATTTTTAAGTTTTTCTTGTACAATCTTGTGTATGCAAGTCGAATTTAAGATTGTCATCCATTATCAGCCCTAATAATTTATTTTGATGAGTGACTTCAGTTGTTGTCTTTCAGCTTTTCCCAGTTAGGGGGCGCCACAGCGGAACTCCGGTCCACTAATGATTGGCAGTTGATTTTTACATGCTGAGTTGCCGGCCCTAACGCACAACCTTCAACGAAGGTACGCCCATTCACGCATGTTTCCACAGAAGACGCTGTAGCTGAGAATCAAACAGGACAACGTCTTCCTATGAGGCGAAAATGCTACCGCAGCACCATCACCGCAGATTTTTTGATAAGTGACTTCAGTAGTTATATTATTAACGGAGAGAACTTTAAATTTTGCTTTTTCATTGGAGAGGGATTTTGGGGAAAAAAGTAGTAGTTTTTTAGGGTTGAGCATGAGCTGCAAGGTAAAAAGCCACTGTCTTTTGCTGTTAAAGCTTTCTAAGTAATGTTTTGGAGGTGTGTCACGTTGTCAGATGTGCAAATGAGTGTGGCGTTATCTGAGTACTGTATTAGGAAGGCCTGTTGTGTGAATGTTTGAAGTGTGTTGGTGAGAATGTTAAAGAGGAGGGGACCAAGGATAAAATCTTTTGGGCTGGGACAAAGGATCTGAATTGTTTAGACATGGTAAGGCTTTAAGTTTAATTCTTGTGGCTGCCTGAAAAACAATTGCTAGAAAATAAAAATCAAAGTCTAAACCAACTGTATTTGAAGTATTGAATATTACAAAAAGAGATACAAGAACAGGATGAGTGATCTTTAGAAAAGGGAAGGAGTAAATTAGATATAATTAAATTAAAGTTTTGGGAGCACTACACACACAATAAAGTTGAGTTGGAATGAGGTTTAAGGGAAGGCAAGAATTTACTAAATTTGAATAAATTATGTAATGCTGGACTAATAGTTATAAATAAAGAAAAGATATGTGATGTATAATGTATGTAAATGGAAAAAAGGTTTGTTTACCTATGTTTTAAGTTGTAATTTAATAAAAGTGTTAAACAGTGTTTAGGAGTGCTTAACAAAACTTAAGAAGTCTCCAAGAGCTTTTAAGATCAGGTATTTTGATAGGGACTAACAGTAGGCAGTGCCTTCCAGCAAAGAACAGGAGGGAGAAGATAGAACAGCTTTTAAAAACCATTAGAACTCCAGTACGCCATATTTATAAACAAAATTATGGCAGCTTTTAAAAGCGGTTCTACCTTTTACTGGAGGAAAACGTTTCTGCGTGCTGTATCCACTCAGCTGTCCATGATTGTATAGAACATCTCTGATTTTGCAATAGCCTTGAAGGAAAGGACGTCTACTGTTATGGTAAGATTTTAAACAACTGTACTTTATACGGCAGTAAAATATGTAATACTCACTGTAATTACTAGGGACAAAAATGTTTTACTGCCACGCTACAGATCAGTAGTAGGACCACATGTGGAGTTTTGTGCATCTGCTTGTGTCTGTAATTGTGATCAACTTAATAGGTTAGAAAGAGTACAAATTAAGAAAGTAAAAGATATGTATTACAAGAAAAAGTTGGAAGTGCTGAATCTTTATTCATTATACTACAGGTTGACTGGAGGGGGCTTTAATTGTAATTTTAACAGTGATAATGAGGAGTTAGCAGGTAATGTAGACATTACAATCAAAAGTCACTCCATTGATACCCAAAATAATAGAGGATTTGCTGTTGCACCAGTATCTGCTATGAGAATAAAAGTTTTCTTTCCGCTGTAGGATGGGTTTGTGTTAATTGTCCTTTATCAAAGAAAAAGAAAGGCAGATGGTTTGCGTCTTTCAAAAAAAAAAAGATTTTGATAATTGGTTGGGAAATAGGTTATATGGTTCAACTTTGAAGGGTGGCAAGCTTCTGGATGGCCTGTATTAAGCTGTGGGCTTGTACAGTGAACAGTGATAACTCCACAAATTCCCAGAAAATGTGTTCAGTTTGCTAACTTGTTCTCTTTACGTCTTCAACATCTGCTTTCCGGCTGAGAGGAAAATCATCTGAAAACTGAGAGAATAAAAGTGCCTTTGTAAATATCCTAAATAGTCAGGGTTTGATGACATCCCAAAGGGCATTAGTAGATTTCATCATATTGCTGTTTTATAATTTGTCATTCTAATCTTCCATCCCATCTTCTGTTTTTTATATAATTGTCATGTATCATTTTTATGCCTTAGTATTTAAAAATGTATTAACATTGTCTACTCTTGATTCCACAAATATAACCAGAGCTGGTCTTTCACTTGATACTCCCTTTTGTGTCTTTCTTTGCCTATATTTTGCCAGCAGTCCCTGGTACGGAAAGCCCTCCTGTGTCTTTCTATGCCTATATTTTGCCGGCAGTCCCTACTAGGGAAAACCCTTCTGTGTTCCTCTTTGCCTTTATTTTGCCAGAAGTTCCTTATTTGGAAAGGCCTTTTGTATCTGTTTTTGCCTGTATTTTGCCAGCAGTCCCTTATTTGGAAAGGTCTTCTGTGTTTGTCTTTGCCAATATTTTGCCAGCAGTCCCTGATGTAGAAAGCATTCTCTGACCTGCAGGTCGGGCAATTACTTTGCTTCCTCCTTTTGTACCACTTTTCTCTTCAGACTTGCTTGCTGCCTGTAGCACAGCTCCTTTTTAGAGTCCTACAGTTTCTTCCTGTCATCCCTTACCTCATTTCTGTAGCGTTAGTTGTATACTTTGCTATTGATAAATTGGCTTTCTTCGCTCCCTCACTGGTTTAGTCTATGTAATGTCATTTGCCCCACACACACAGAAATCAGTTTACATTCCTTATACTTAGACCTTGCTGTACCGTCATATTTTCCAATATAATGTATATACGCACATATATATGTGTGTATATACATATATATATATATATATATATATATATATATATGTGTGTGTGTGTGTGTGTATATATATATATATATATATATCTATCTATATATATGTATATATATATATATATATATATATATATATAAATATATATACAGTGCAATGAAAAAGTATTTACCCCTTCCCGATTTCTTATTTTTTTGCATGTTTGTCAAACTTAAATGTTTCAGATCATCAAATAAATGTAAATATTAGGCAAAGATAACCCAAGTAAACACAAAATGCAGTTTTTAAGTGATGATTTTATTAAGGAAAAAAAAAATATCCAAACCTAAATGGCCCTATGTGAAAAAGTAATTGCCCCCTAAACCTAATAACTGGTTGTGCCACCCTTAGCAGCAGCAACTGCAGTCAAGCGTTTGCGATAACTGGCAATGAGTCTTTCACATCACTGTTGAGGAATTTTGGCCCACTGTTTGCAGAATTGTTTTCATTCAGCCATATTGGAGGGGTTTCCAAGCATGAACCGCCTTTTTAAGCTCATGACACAGCATCTCAATTGGATTCAAGTCTAGACTTTGATTAGGCCACTCCAAAACCTTCATTTTGTTTTTTTTTTAAGCCATTCAGAGGTGGACTTGCTGGTGTGCTTTGGATCATTGTCCAGCTGCAGAACCCAAGTGCGCTTCAGCTTGAGGTCACAAACTGATGGCCGGGCATTCTCCTTCAGGATTTTTTGGTAGACAGCAGAATTTATGGTACCATCAATCACATGGTTTACTGTTGAATACTCAATACTTAGAAGATCCAGTCAACCATTCACTAAAACCTTTCCCCAAAAGTTGGCATGCCAGATACTGGCAAGCCCAAAAACCAATGCTGAAACTCTCTACCACTCCAGACCCAGGTTCAAGCTGTAACATAGTTCTGGAAGGGGGGCAAGTTTGGACAGTCAGTAATGTCGATATTTGACATACTGACAGTCGGAACACGGGGTTTGCACAGCTTGACTCGACCTTCCAAACATCGAGAATGTGATGATGATCATCGTGTTTCACTGTTGCAGTCCTTACCAAAATGGGTTATCCGGCTCCCGGTAGCCCACAGTCGGCAGGAATACCAAAGTCCTTGGTATATGACTTTGCTGCCTTCGGTTTAGGCCTGACCATCAGGTATAAAGGAAGGCAGCTGATGCCATTTCCTCAGTCTTTCTTGCCGCGGAGCCCGAAGCAGAAGTATTTTGCACGAGTGCCGGTCGGCCGAGTACCTTCTTTTTGTATTGCGACTGATTAGTTGAAGACATCCTCAGATAAGTACCCCATTGGAGACCCTCTTTTTTTCTTGCTTTAACGAATGTCACAGAAAGTTAATAACTGCCTTGCCTGTGGAAAACAGATTGCGCACCGTGATTTTCACTCCTGTTGTGTTACTTGTTTGAGCCTTGAGCACGACATCACTAACTGCTCTCTGTGCTTCTTTCAACCCGCATACTATACGCCGTAGAGTTAGGATCTTGTTCAAGAATTTTGGAGTTTGGCCTAAGTTCGTCAGTATGGCGTCTTCTGGTCTCCCGACTTCAGATGTTCCTAAGAATTGCAAGGATAAGGACCATGACAGTGATCAAATTAGCTGATGACATCCCTGTTAAGTTGGTTGTCGGCCCAGCGGTAGTGAGGTGCTTTCTTTGCCCCTGCAGTCCGCGGATGTTAAGCAGTAGGTGTCTGCAGAGACCTTTTCTGAGTCCTCCATACCGCAGGCTTCCACTTCGTCTTCTGACCCTCTGCCAGTCTCCGCCTTTGATGGATCCGGAGCCGCTAAGCAGGTGTCGGTTTTTTAGGCCTCTTTTCTCCGCCTGGAGACCAAATCCAGACCGACCTTGATTCAGATTTCTGCGGTGGCTAGGCCTCCTGAGTCCCTCTGGCTTTCTAGCAGGCCTTCCAGCCGAAAATCTACTTCAAAGCAGGCGTCGGCCTCCCCTCAAATGCCTCTGTCTCGGATGATTAAAATGGCTAGTGATCTCTTGACCTTTATCAGGGGCTCTCGGCCACCTCCTTCTAAGAGGGCCAGGGAGTTGTCCCCAGAAGTTTTGTCTGCCTCAGACTCTGTGGTTTCCAGCAACTCTGCTATTGAAGAGGGAAACTCTCAGCTTTTTTCTGTTTTTGAGGATTCTGATGCCTTCAGACTCCATCCCTTCTGCCTCCCTTCTAGAAGATTTTTATTTTGGAGAAACTCTGAATACTCTTAGGGAGCATTTTAAATGGGAATGTCAGGACTACCCTCAGTCTAAGAAACGGATTAGGGAATTCTTGGATTTGCCACAGCATAAGCCTTTAGCTATCCCTCCAGTTTTGGAAGTTGTTGATGTTTTCATGGAGAATTCTTTGGCTCTTAATTCTGTTTTTCCTGCTCCCAGAAAGCCTAACCGGTATTATAGAGTTCCTGATTCTCATCAGTTTCTTTTCAAGAATCCTACTGCTGATCCAGAGATTATTTCTCAGGGCCCTAAGGGTGTTAAAGCCACGGTTGCTAAAAATCATGTTCCTTCTGACAGGGAAGGAAGGAACAGGATTCCTTCTGACAGGGAATCTAGGGCCTTGGATAGATTGAGTAAAAAGGTTTATACTTCTTCCACCCTGGCTATTAGGTCTGTTAATTGTCTTTTTCATATGCTTAAGTATGAGCAGCATACTTTGGAGGCTATTAAAGCTAAAATTGCTGGTGTTCCTTCCCTGATGGAGAGTAAGGACATGCAAGATTTATTGAATTCTGCCACTCTTGTCACTAAACATTCTCTTCATTGTGGATTTGACACTTTGGAGGCTTCTTGTAGGGCAGCAGCCACTGATTCTGTCATTAGAAGACATGCTTGGCTCAGGGAACAGCCCCTTAGTGAACCTGTCAAATCTGAATTACTGGATGTGCCTTTGCAGAAAGACGATCTTTTTGGTAGCAAAGCAGAAGAGGTGTTGAAAAAGTTGGAGGATAAGGCCAAATCTATGCAAACTGTTAAGGACTTTCTGCAAGTTCAGCTTCCTCGTTTTAGTAGACATTACCCTTCTAAGAATTGGACGTTTCCTGACCCTAGTAAACAGGGTCGCACTAGGTCTAGGGGTTACAGGTCTTGTAGGGGACAGACTCCCACACCTCAAAAGGCTAAGCACTGGCAGGCTTCCTCTTCAAAATCGGGGAGTTCTAAGCAGACTTCCCGGGGCAAGCATTCCCAATGACTCCAGCCTTCCCCTGCCGGCCCAGGGTTTCTTTTGGGGGGGAAGGTTAGCCTTTTTTTCAGATGTCTGGTTCACCATCACAGACAACAAATGGGTGCTCAAAATAGTATCCCAAGGCTGCAAGCTCTCCTTTCACACCTTCCCTGTCCACCAAGGATACCCAGATATCCCCCCAAATCAAAGGGCAGAAGCGGAAAAACAAGTTTCTTCTTTGCTAAACCTGGGAGCAATAGAGCCAGTTCCTGCACTACAGATAGGCCAGGGTTTCTACTCAAGACTTTTCCTGGTTCCCAAAAAAGGGTGCACCTAGTGCTCTATTCTGGATTTGTCTATTCTAAACACTTTTCTGGAGAATCCCAAATTCAAAATGCTCACTCTTTAGCAGTTGCTGCCAATGCTGGCCTAGGATTCCTGGCTGGTGACTTCAGATCTCAAATAAGCTCATCTGCGCATCCCAATAAGGGAAAGCTGCTGGCAGTTACTTCGCTTCAGGGCAGGGGAACAGGCACTTCCAGTTCTCTGCACTGCCCTTTGGCTTATCTACTGCTGCCAGAGTTTTTACAAAATGCTTGGCTCCAGTCACTGCTTTTTGCAGGCAAAGTCACATTCATATTTACCCTTACTTGGATGACTGTCTTATTCAGGCAAACTCTCCAGAGCAACTTCTAAAGGATTGGGACTTGGTAAAGAACCTTCTCACCTCTTTGGGCTACACCATCAACGAAAAGAAGTCAAAATTGGTACCCACCAGAAAGATTGTATTCCTGGGAGCGAGCTTGAACACATCCGTCCAGATGGTATTCCTCCCTCAAGAGAAACAAATGGAACTTTCGAATTATTTCAAAAATTTGGCAAGCATGACCCAGCTCTCTGCAAGGCAATTCCTGCAAGCCCTGGGATTCATGGCTTCATGTATTCTGATGATTCCATATGCCAGACTGCATATGAGGAAAATACAATGGTACCTCAAAAGTCTTTAGTGTCAACACACACAGGATTTAGACTTGATACTTCATCTGATTCCCTGCCTGCAGACAAAGTTCCTTTGGTGGGCGACGGCCTGTGCACAGAACAAAGGCATGCGTTTTTGACCACCTCCTGCCAGCCAGACTCTCACCACAGATGCTTTGGACTATGCTTGGGGAGCACATCTAGAGGGCATATGCATTCAGGGGACTTGGAACTCTCAACAGGTTCATTTGCACATAACTCTGAAGGAATTGATGGCAGTCCAGCAGGCCTTGATGGCTTTCAAGCATCTTCTCTCTCCTGGTACTCTTCTGGTCAGGACAGACAACACCACAATCATGTGGTACATCAACAAGCAGGGAGGGACTCACTCTTACCCCCTGTGCAGATAAAGCATACTATGGTCCATAACAGCTTCCATGGGCATTCATCTGATAGCTCAGTTTCTTCCAGGAAGGCTCAACACCTTGGTAGACCGGTTGAGCAGGCAGGTCCTGGATCCTTATGAGTGGCAACTAAACAAGACCATCTTCTATCGCAACATTCAGCGCTGGGGCACTCCCCAGGTGGATCTCTTCTCATTTCCAACCAGCCATCTTCTTCCAACCTTTTGCACCAGGGATCATCACAACAAAGCTTGGAAAGTGGATGCTCTGTCCTTCCCCTGGACACAGCTCTCAGTCTATGCATTCCCTCCTCTGACTGTTCTTCCCAAAGTGCTGTTAAAGATAGGGGACAAAAATCCAAGGGCCATCATCATAGCTCCAGACTGGCCCAGACAACATTGATATCCACTACTTTGCAGTCTCTCCCAGTCTCAGCCTTGGCATCTTCCCCTAATACCAGATCTTTTGGTTCAGGAGGGGGGGAAATTCTGCATCCTTATCTTCAGACTCTGCATTTGGCAGCTTGGCTCATAATTTAAACCTTTCCCAA